>NC_052342.1:26210535-26213035 GCF_016432855.1 Salvelinus namaycush | reverse complement strand
AGAACTAGAACTATCAGAACTATCAGAACTAGAATGTTTAGAAATATCAGAACTAGAATGTTTAGAACTATCAGAGCTAGAACTAACAGAACTATCAGAACTAGAATGTTTAGAACTATCAGAACTAGAATGTTTAGAACTATCAGAACTAGAATATTTAGAACTATCAGAACTAGAACTATCAGAACTAGAACATTTAGAACTGTCAGAACTAGAATGATTAGAACTCTCAGGACCAGAGTGTTTACAACTATAAGAACCAGACTTTTTACAACTATAAGAACTAGAATATTTAGAACTATCAGAACTAGAATGTTTAGAACTATCAGAACTAGAATGTTTAGAACTATCAGAACTAGAACTATCAGAACTAGAACATTTAGAACTGTCAGAACTAGAATGATTAGAACTCTCAGGATCAGAGTGTTTACAACTAGAAGAACTAGAATGTTTGAACTATCAGAACTAGAATGTTTAGAACTATCAGAACTAGAACTATCAGAACTATCAGAACTAGAACTATCAGAACTAGAATGTTTCGAACAATCAGAACTAGAATGTTTAGGACTATCAGAACTAGAATGTTTAGGACTATCAGAACTAGAATGTTTAGGACTATCAGAACTAGAATGTTTAGGACTATCAGAACTAGAACTATCAGAACTAGAATGTTTAGAACTATCAGAACTAGAACTATCAGAACTAGAATGTTCAGAACTATCAGAACTAGAATGTTTAGAACTATCAGAACTAGAATGTTTAGAACTATCAGAACTAGAATGTATAGAACTATCAGAACTAGAATGTTTAGAACTATCAGAACTAGAATGTTTAGAACTATCAGAACTAGAATGTTTAGGACTATCAGAACTAGAACTATCAGAACTAGAATGTTTAGAACTATCAGAACTAGAATGTTTAGGACTATCAGAACTAGAATGTTTAGGACTATCAGAACTAGAACTATCAGAACTAGAATGTTCAGAACTATCAGAACTAGAATGTTCAGAACTAGAACTATCAGAACAAGAATGTTTAGAACTATCAGAACTAGAATGTTTAGAACTATCAGAAATAGAATGTTTAGAACTATCAGAACTGCCATGTTTAGAACTATCAGAACTAGAACTATCAGAACTATCAGAACTATAATGTTTAGAACTATCAGAACTAGAACTAACAGAACTGTCAGAACTATAATGTTTAGAACTATCAGAACTAGAATGTATAGAACTATCAGAACTATAATGTTTAGAACTATCAGAACTAGAATGTTCAGAACTATCGGAATTAGAACTATCAAAACTAGAATGTTTAGAACTATCAGAACTAGAATGTTTAGGACTATCAGAACTAGAATGTTCAGAACTATCAGAACTAGAATGTTTAGAACTATCAGAACTAGAATGTTTAGAACTATCAGAACTAGAACTATCAGAACTATCAGAACTAGAATGTTTAGAAATATCAGAACTAGAATGTTTAGAACTATCAGAGCTAGAACTAACAGAACTATCAGAACTAGAATGTTTAGAACTATCAGAACTATAATGTTTAGAACTATCAGAACTAGAATGTTTAGAACTATCAGAACTATAATGTTTAGAACTATCAGAACTAGAATGTTCAGAACTATCGGAATTAGAACTATCAGAACTAGAATGTTTAGGACTATCAGATCTATAATGTTTAGAATTATCAGAACTAGAATGTTTAGAACTATCAGAACTAGAACTATCAGAACTAAAACATTTAGAACTATGAAAACTATCACACTGTTACAATAGATGACTCAGAGGACTGTTATTGTGTAATGAAACCATGAGAAGTAGTGCACCTCTGCTGAAATCTGGTGTTGGGATGTAAACCCAATGTAACTGTTCTGATACACAAAGTATTTCAAAACGGAATAGAAGTACTCTGAATCACCCAAAGTTGTTCTTCAATCTGAATACTTGTGTTCTTCTGAGAGAGTGTTGTGAAAGCACTTTTTGGTGTTTCAGGCAGCATCAAAACACTGTGTTTCTCATACAATCAAATGGTTTTGAATTGCAAATGGTTTTAGGCATAAATATTGATTGCTGGTGATTTTTTGTCAATATTTTGATCAACATTTCAAAGACACTAGGAATTGAATCATTTTCCAAGGGGAGACTTTGGCACTAATTATAGGCTACATTTTCCAAGGGTAGACTTTGGCACTAATTATAGGCTACATTTTCCAAGGGTAGACTTTGGCACTAATTATAGGCTACAGTTTCCAAGGGGAGACTTTGGCACTAATTATAGGCTACAGTTTCCATGGGTAGACTTTGGCACTAATTATAGGCTACAGTTTCCAAGGGGAGACTTTGGCACTAATTATAGGCTACAGTTTCCGTGGTAGACTTGTGCACTAATTATAGGCTACAGTTTCCAAGGGGAGAAATTTGGCACTAATTATAGGCTACAGTTTCCAAGGGGAGACTTTGGCACTAATTATAGGCTCAGTTTCCACAAG
>NC_052342.1:26177621-26210435 GCF_016432855.1 Salvelinus namaycush | reverse complement strand
ATGAGAGAGAAGGGGGAGAGGAGAGAGAAGGGGAGGAGAAGGACAGAGGACAGGAGGGGAGAGTAGAGAAGGAGGAGGAGAGAGGACAGAGAAGAGGAGGGAGAGGATAGGAGAGGAGGAGAGAGAAGGGGAGGAGAAGGACAGAGAGACAGGAGGGGAGAGTAGAGAGGAGGAGGAGAGGAGAAAGAAGAGGAGGGAGAGGAGAGGAGAGGAGGAGAGGAGAGAGGAGAGAAGGGGGGGGGGGAGGAGAGGAGAGGAGGAGAGAGGAGAGAGAAGAGGAGGGAGGGGAGAGGAGAGGAGAGTATGAGAGAGGAGAGGAGGAGGATGAGAGAAGAGGGGAGAGTAGAGAAGGAGGAGGAGAGAGGAGAAAGAAAGGGGGAGGGAGGGAAGAGAGGAGCAGGTGGAGAGAGAAGGAGGAGGAGAACAGAGACAGGAGGGGAGAGTAGAGAAGAGGAGGAGAGGACAGAGAAGAGGAAGGGAGGGAGAGGAGGAGAGGATAGGAGAGAAGGAGAGGAGAGGAGAGAGAGGAGAGGAGAGGAGAGGAGAGGAGAGGAGAGGAGGAGAGAGAAGAGGAGGGAGGGAGGGGAGAGGAGAGGAGAGTAGAGGAGGAGAGAGGAGAGGAGGAGGATGAGAGAAGAGGGGAGAGTAGAGAAGGAGGAGGAGAGAGGAGAGAGAAGAGGAGGGAGGGGAGAGGAGCAGGAGGAAAGAGAAGGGGAAGAGGAGGACGTGAGAGGAGGAGAGAGGAGCGAGTTACAGGACATAGACGGAGGTCTTCCCAGACGCAATTTAAGCCTAGTCCTCAAATCCACCCCAGAGTGAATATAAACTACTGAGACATGGAGATAGGGAGACATAGAGACATAGAGACATTGAGACATGGAGACAGGAAGACCTAGACAGTGAGACATAGAGACATGGAGATAGGAAGACCTAGACAGTGAGACATGGAGACAGGAAGACCGAGACAGTGAGACATGGAGACAGGGAGACAGGAAGACCGAGACAGTGAGACATGGAGACAGGAAGACCGAGACAGTGAGACATGGAGACATGGAGACAGGAAGACCTAGACAGTGAGACATGGAGACATGGAGACAGGAAGACCTAGACAGTGAGACATGGAGACATGGAGACAGGAAGACCGAGACATGGAGACATGGAGACAGGAAGACCTAGACAGTGAGACATGGAGACATGGAGACAGGAAGACCTAGACAGTGAGACATGGAGACATGGAGACAGGAAGACCTAGACAGTGAGACATGGAGACATGGAGACATGGAGACAGGAAGACCTAGACAGTGAGACATGGAGACAGGAAGACCTAGACAGTGAGACATGGAGACAGGGGAACATGGAGACAGATGGACAGGGAGACAGGAAGACCGAGACAGTGAGACATAGAGACAGGAAGACCGAGACAGTGAGACATGAAGACAGGGGAACATGGAGACAGATGTACAGGGAGACAGGAAGACAGTGAGACATGGAGAAGGGAGACATGGAGAAGGGAGACAGGGAGACAGGAAGACATAGAGACAGGCAGACATGGAGACAGGCAGACAGGGGGACATGGAGTCAAATCAATGCCTAGTCATAACCAATGCCTAGTCAAATCATCGCCTAGTCAAATCAAAGCCTAGTCAAATCATCGCCTAGTCAAATCAAAGCCTAGTCAAATCAAAGCCTAGTCAAAATGGATTGTAAAATGTCTGTGTTTTCAATCAACTTGATCACATATGAACTTTTATTAATCTAGGAGTTTGCGTAACTGGTCATCTCTATGTTGACATGTTTCCCAGTCTTCCCATAAGGAGAGAGAAATGATTTGCTCACCCCTCACCTGAACAGGATACAACTATACACACTATGTCAAATAAAACCAGAAAAATATTCTAAACAGGAATTTATATTATTAAGACATTTCCAGTTCTCCTAAGAGTGAAAACGTACCCAGTCGTCATCTGAGCAGAAAGGCCAGCTCCTCTCTGTGGCACATTTATCAGCCTTGTAGCCATGTTCTACTGGCCGGGTTCCACGAGGGCTCAATACGGTCGCTACGTCCTCAGCCTGAGAGAGACCAGGGGGAGAAAAGGGGGGAGATAGAGGGGGGGGGGGGGGGGGTACAGAGAGGGGGATGGAAACAGAGAGAGAGAGGGGGGTGAAACAGAGAGAGAGAGAGGGGGATGGAAACAGAGAGAGAGAGAGGGGGGTGAAACAGAGAGAGAGAGAGGAGGGAGAGAGATTGAAATAAAAAAGCAACAAACATTTCATTGATGTTACCATCTACAAGAATAATATTACTGAATTCAAATTTTTCAAACTTGAAAACTTGTGCTGAAAACCAGTGGTGGAAAAATGACCCAACTGTCAACCTTGAGTAGAAGTGACGATAGTTAATAGAAAAAGACTCATGTAAAAGTGAAAGTCACCCAGTCAAATACTACTTTAGTTAAAAGTCTAAAAGTATTTGGTTTTAAATATACTGAAGTATCAAAAGTAAATGTAGTTACAAAAATGTACTTAAGTATTAAAGGTAAAATTAAAATATGAATGATTTCTAATTACTTATATTAAGCACAATTTGTGATTTATTTTTATTTTTACGGATTGCCAGGGGCATACTCCAACACTCAAGACATAATTTACAAACAAAGCATTTGTATTTAGTGAGTCTGCCAGGTCAGAGGCAGCAGGGATAACCAGGGACCTTCTCTTGATAAGTGGGTGAATTGGATAATTTTTCTGTCCTGCTAATCATTCAAAATGTAACAAGTACTTTTGCGTGTCAGGGAAAATGTATGGAGTAAAAAGTACATTATTTTCATTAGGAATATAGTGAAGTAAAAGTAAAAGTTGTCAAAAATATGAACAGTAAAGTACAAATACCCCAAAAAGTACTTTATAGTATTTTTACTTAAGTACTTTTACACCACTGCTGAAATCATCATTCTAGTCCTTGTCTACATACCCCAAAAACCTGCAATTATGCGCAAAATGTCACACTGAATTTAATTCAAGCTAACATATAAACAGCTAGCATATAAACAAGGACTACATACAGCATGTAATCTGGAAAAAATTATATATAAATCCAATCTATTATTATTATTATTATTATTAAATCAAATATTATTAAACCTATTAAATTAGAAATAATGATTTAATAAATAATGAATAAATATGTTATCGTACCCAAGTGGAGGCGAGGACAGCCAGGCAGAAGCAGAGGATATGTAGTAGCTTCATCTCTCTCCTCTCTGTGTGGTGGTCCGTCTAGAATACTGTTCCCCCGGTCCTCAGGGCCCTATATATGACAATACCTGATGACAAACCCTTGGTTAGGTCCAAATGGCACCCTATTCCCTATATGGTGCACTACTTATACCTGGGGCCCATAGGGTGACCCATAGGACTCTGGTCTAAAGTAGTGCACTATATAGGGAATAGGGTGTCATTTGGGATACACATACATTAGTCACTGTTTGTCTAGTGAGCGGTCCCTCCGAGAAACCTCCTGGGGTTTCGTAACGGATTGATTGACTCACAGGTTGGGATGCTTCTCATTCCAGATAGGTTGCGTCCCTTGTGCCCTTGGCAGATCTGGGGCTGGCCTGTCATATCAAACATCTCAGTAAGTGTGCTAAGCTAGGATCAGTCCCCTCCAAAATCAGTACTCTGAGACGCTTGAAACATACCACCCCTGATCAGACTGAGCAGCTGTGAGGGTAGAGGCATGATATATACGACCCCTGATCAGACTGGGTAGCTGTGAGGAGTAGAGGCTTGATATATACGACCCCTGATCAGACTGGGTAGCTGTGAGGGGTAGAGGCATGATATATACGACCCCTGATCAGACTGGGTAGCTGTGAGGAGTAGAGGCATGATACATACGACCCCTGATCAGACTGGGTAGCTGTGAGGAGTAGAGGCTTGATATATTGATATATACGACCCCTGATCAGACTGGGTAGCTGTGAGGAGTAGAGGCATGATACATACGACCCCTGATCAGACTGGGTAGCTGTGAGGAGTAGAGGCTTGATATATTGATATATACGACCCCTGATCAGACTGGGTAGCTGTGAGGAGTAGAGGCATGATACATACGACCCCTGATCAGACTGGGTAGCTGTGAGGAGTAGAGGCATGATACATACGACCCCTGATCAGACTGGGTAGCTGTGAGGAGTAGAGGCTTGATATATACGACCCCTGATCAGACTGGGTAGCTGTGAGGAGTAGAGGCTTGATATATACGACCCCTGATCAGACTGGGTAGCTGTGAGGAGTAGAGGCATGACACATACGACCCCTGATCAGACTGAGCAGCTGTGAGGAGTAGAGGCATGATACATACGACCCCTGATCAGACTGAGCAGCTGTGAGGAGTAGAGGCATGATACATACGACCCCTGATCAGACTGAGCAGCTGTGAGGAGTAGAGGCATGATACATACGACCCCTGATCAGACTGGGTAGCTGTGAGGAGTAGAGGCTTGATACATACGACCCCTGATCAGACTGGGTAGTTGTGAGGAGTAGAGGCTTGATATATATGACCCCTGATCAGACTGGGTAGCTGTGAGTAGTAGAGGCATGATACATACGACCCCTGATCAGACTGGGCAGATGTGAGGAGTAGAGGCTTGATATATACGACCCCTGATCAGACTGAGCAGCTGTGAGGAGTAGAGGCCTGGTAATATACGACCCCTGATCAGACTGGGTAGCTGTGAGGAGTAGAGGCTTGATACATACGACCCCTGATCAGACTGGGTAGCTGTGAGGAGTAGAGGCATGATATATACGACCCCTGATCAGACTGGGTAGCTGTGAGGAGTAGAGGCATGATACATACGACCCCTGATCAGACTGGGTAGCTGTGAGGAGTAGAGGCTTGATACATACGACCCCTGATCAGACTGGGTGGCTGTGAGGAGTAGAGGCTTGATACATACGACCCCTGATCAGACTGAGCAGCTGTGAGGAGTAGAGGCTTGATATATACGACCCCTGATCAGACTGGGTAGCTGTGAGTAGTAGAGGCATGATACATACGACCCCTGATCAGACTGGGTAGCTGGGAGGAGTAGAGGCTTGATATATACGACCCCTGATCAGACTGGGTAGCTGGGAGGAGTAGAGGGGAGAGAACGAGAGAAGAACATAGGAGGCATGTTTCTGGAATGAAACCACAGTCTTGTTGATTTTAGTGTCTGTGTGGTTGTTTTTCACTATCTCTTCTCTGACCTGGAGGTGAGCTGACTCAGCAGTTGATGTCTGTATTGATTTCTCAAACAGGTTGTCCCTTTGCAGCCTTTGTAGCCTGGATAGGTTTGTACTCATGCCATCTCCACTGCTCATTGTCAAGCCAAACATGACTTTGAGTGACAAGGAGTTGGCATGACAACACAAACAGCCTGACACTCAGGCTAGTCTTACTGAGAGGAGATTATGTTTTAGCATGGTGTGTTTTTTCAGTCATCGTAACATCCCACACAGTACCTGTAAACCCACACAGGACAGCAAATAGGGACAAATTCCGATTGGTGTTTTCGCCCACAAGTTCCCGAAAGTCCTGTGTTCTGTGTTCTAAAGTTCTGTGTTCTGTGTTCTAAAGTTCTGTGTTCTGTGTTCTAAAGTTCTGTGTTCTGTGTTCTAAAGTTCTGTGTTCTGTGTTCAAAAGTCCTGTGTTCTAAGTTCTAAAGTCCTGTGTTCTGTGTTATAAAGTTCTGTGTTCTAAGTTTTAAAGTTCTGTGTTCTAAGTTCTAAAGTTCTGTGTTCTAAGTTCTAAAGTTCTGTGTTCTAAGTTCTAATGTTCTGTGTTCTAAGTTCTAAAGTTCAGTGTGCCTCCCTCTACTCGTTGATATGTTAATAACATGACGTTTATAGTGCTTAGTAAGGCTCATGGTCTCGTGGTTGGTTGCCCTGAGACTAAATCAGTGTCACCCTTAGCCCAAGAGGGAATTAGGCTACCTATTGGGCTAACGGTTAAAGGGGCAATCTGCAGTTGTTACATCTATTTTTTGGTTTCATATATGAATGGACATGTACACATTGATTCCTGAATAATAGAAGTTTTAAATGTCTCATGAGCTTAGTTCAACTGTCGTACACCATCAGAACCCAAAATATACTCTGTTAACAAAGCAAAATGTAAACAAACACAATATAGCCTCAAAACATGGATAAAACTATAATTGTTGATATCACGGATGGTCAGTCTTTCATCCGTAGCTCTGTCTGTAAATATGAGGGTGGTTACATCTCTCCAGCCCCAACCCTCCGTTTTGTACCCAAACAGTGGCAGAGAAACACTTTGTTATTGTTTCACCTGCTGATTTCCCCTGTAAGACGTTGTGTGTCTGCTGTTTCACCTGCTGATTTCCCCTGTAAGACGTTGTGTGTCTGCTGTTTCACCTGCTGATTTCCCCTGTAAGACGTTGTGTGTCTGCTGTGAGAAACCGGAACAGGACCGGGTCTGTGGTCCAAACACTTAAAACACACACCCCTCAAATGAAGTGGACACTTTTAATGACGCTTGCAGGGCGTCATTAACCCTAACCCTCTCCCCTAGCTAACCCTAACCCTCTCCCCTAGCTAACCCTAACCCTCTCCCCTAGCTAACCCTAACCCTCTCTCCTAGCTAACCTCAAATGAAGTGGACACTTTTAATGACGCTTGCAGGGCAAGGGAGGAAGGAATGATTTATACATGGACAACCCGTGGTCCTCTCTCCTAGCTAACATTAGCCCTCTATCCTAGCTAACATTAGCCCTCTATCCTAGCTAACATTAGCCCTCTATCCTAGCTAACATTAGCCCTCTATCCTAGCTAACCCTAATCCTCTCCCCTAGCTAACCCTAACCCTCTCCCCTAGCTACCCCTCTCTCCTAGCTAACCCTAACCCTCTCTCCTAGCTAACCCTAACACTCTCCCCTAGCTACCCCTCTCTCCTAGCTAACCCTAACCCTCTCCCCTAGCTACCCCTCTCTCCTAGCTAACCCTAACCCTCTCCCCTAGCTAACCCTCTCTCCTAGCTAACCCTAACCCTCTCCCCTAGCTAACCCTCTCTCCTAGCTAACCCTAACCCTCTCCCCTAGCTAACCCAAACCGTCTCCCCTAGCTAACCCTAACCCTCTCCCCTAGCTAACCCTCTCTCCTAGCTAACCCTAACACTCTCCCCTAGCTAACCCTCTCTCCTAGCTAACCCTAACCCTCTCCCCTAGCTAACCCTCTCTCCTAGCTAACCCTAACCTTCTCCCCTAGCTAACCCAAACCCTCTCCCCTAGCTAACCCAAACCCTCTCCCCTAGCTAACCCTCTCTCCTAGCTAACCCTAACCCTCTCCCCTAGCTAACCCCAAACCTCTCTCCTAGCTAACCCTCTCTCCTTGCTAACCCTAACCCTCCCTCTTGGAGTGTCAAAGCAAAGGGGTGTTAATTTTTATTTATCTAGGCAAGTCAGTGAAGAACAAATTTTTAATTTCAATGACGGCCTAGGAAGAGGGAGTTAACTGCCTTGTTCAGGGGCAGAACGACAGATTTTTGACCTTGTCAGCTCAGAGATTCGATCTTGCAACCTTCCGGTTTCTAGTCCAACGCTCTAACCACTAGGCTACCTGCCGCCCCTCTGTAAATAATACCTATGTAAATAAGATATTTCTGTATTTAATTTGCAATACATTTTCAATTAGCATTTCTAAAAACATATTTTCAATTTGTCATAATGGGGTATTGTGATGTCATAATGGGGTATTGTGATGTCATAATGGAGTATTGTGATGTCATGAAGGCGACTTTGGCACTAATTATAGGCTACAGTTTCCAAGGGGCGACTTTGGCACTAATATAGGCTACAGTTTCCAAGGGAGACTTTGGCACTAAGTATAGGCTACAGTTTCCAAGGGGAGACTTTGGCACTAATTATAGGCTACAGTTTCCAAGGGGAGACTTTGGCACTAATTATAGGCTACAGTTTCCAAGGGGAGACTTTGGCACTAATTATAGGCTACAGTTTCCAAGGGGCGACTTTGGCACTAATTATAGGCTACAGTTTCCAAGGGGAGACTTTGGCACTAATTATAGGCTACAGTTCCCAAGGGGAGACTTTGGCACTAATTATAGGCTACAGTTTCCAAGGGGAGACTTTGGCACTAATTATAGGCTACAGTTTCCAAGGGGAGACTTTGGCACTAATTATAGGCTACAGTTTGCAAGGGGAGACTTTGGCACTAATTATAGGCTACAGTTTCCAAGGGGAGACTTTGGCACTAATTATAGGCTACAGTTTCCAAGGGGAGACTTTGGCACTAATTATAGGCTACAGTTTGCAAGGGGAGACTTTGTCACTAATTATAGGCTACAGTTTCCAAGGGGAGACTTTGGCACTAATTATAGGCTACCGTTTCCAAGGCCCATTGTGAGATTATGAATAATGTTCAATTTAAAATGTTTGGGGCTACGTAAGTTATAGCAGAGATAACATGAGGCAACATGAGGCCTTCATCACTGATATTTATGTGAATAGGTGGATTTGAGTCTCCTACTTGTCAGAACACTGCCTAGTGACCACAGTCAATCTTCAGGACTAAACTGTTGTGCTGAACTTCCCTTGCTACATTCAGCACATGGGGCCCGATTCAGACTTGAGATAAACAGACTTAAGTCAACATTCCAAGTCCATATTAAATCAACTTATCTGAATAGGGCCAAGGGAGAATCTTTTTTTGTGTCAAATTTCACCTTCATTTTTTTCTTTGCTTTGTTTAGACATATTTCAAACCAGAAGAGACAGAGAAGGAGTGAAAGTTGAACAGGTGGAAGTGGGAAGTGAACCCCGACTAACTGAGGTAGTTGAGAGTTCCCACCAGCTACGTACCTTGTGTAGGTTTGTCAGAATTGTTGTTGTTGTTGATTAAAGGCTAAATGTGAACTTCAAACATTGTGCTGCTGTGCTGTTCAGAATTGGTGACAAGTGTGCCCTCAAGCGAACTCTATGCTCAAGTTTTTTTTTAAACAGGCAAGATCGCCTCCCCCCTATATTCGGGTCCTTCATGAACTCAGACGGGTGAGAGCAACACACCAAACGCTCAGATGACACTCTCCGTAACAACCCAGGAAAGTGGTGCGGCAAAGAAACCGTGAGTACACAAATGTTCTCGCGCTGAAGAAGGAAATAAAACAAGGAATTCACTCAATTAAAAATCAATACACATACATTAAACTATATATACATCTATATACACATCAATACACATACATTAAACTATATATACATCTATATACACATCAATACACATACATTAAACTATATATACATCTATATACACATCAATACACATACATTAAACTATATATACATCTATATACACATCAATACACATACATTAAACTATATATACATCTATATACACATCAATACACATACATTAAACTATATATACATCTATATACACATCAATACACATACATTAAACTATATATACATCTATATACACATCAATACACATACATTAAACTATATATACATCTATATACACATCAATACACATACATTAAACTATATATACATCTATATACACATCAATACACATACATTAAACTATATATACATCTATATACACATCAATACACATACATTAAACTATATATACATCTATATACACATCAATACACATACATTAAACTATATATACATCTATATACACATCAATACACATACATTAAACTATATATACATCTATATACACATCAATACACATACATTAAACTATATATACATCTATATACACATCAATACACATACATTAAACTATATATACATCTATATACACATCAATACACATACATTAAACTATATATACATCTATATACACATCAATACACATCAATTACACTATATATACATCTATATACACATCAATACACATACATTAAACTATATATACATCTATATACACATCAATACACATACATTAAACTATATATACATCTATATACACATCAATACACATACATTAAACTATATATACATCTATATACACATCAATACACATACATTAAACTATATATACATCTATATACACATCAATACACATACATTAAACTATATATACATCTATATACACATCAATACACATACATTAAACTATATATACATCTATATACACATCAATACACATCAATTACACTATATATACATCTATATACACATCAATACACATACATTAAACTATATATACATCTATATACACATCAATACACATCAATTACACTATATACATCTATATACACATCAATACACATAAATTACACTATATACATCTATATACACATCAATACACATACATTAAACTATATATACATCTATATACACATCAATACACATCAATTACACTATATACATCTATATACACATCAATACACATAAATTACACTATATACATCTATATACACATCAATTACACATCAATTAAACTATATATAAATCTATATACACATCAATACACATCAATTACACTATATATACATCTATATACACATCAATTAAACTATATATACATCTATATACACATCAATACACGTCAATTACACTATATACACATCAATAGACATCAATTAAACTATATATACATCTATATACACATCAATACACATAAATTACACTATATACATCTATATACACATCAATTACACATCAATTAAACTATATATACATCTATATACACATCAATACACATAAATTACACTATATACATCTATATACACATCAATTACACTATACATATCTATATACACATAAATGCAACTATATATACATCTATATACACATCAATACACATCAATTAAACTATATATACATCTATATACACATCAGTTACAACATACATACAGTACCAGTCAAAAGTTTGGACACACCTACTCATTCTAGGGTTTTTCTTTATTTTTACAATTTTCTACACTGTAGAATAATAGTGAAGACATCAAAACTATGAAATAACACATATGGAGTCATGTAGTAATCAAAACCGTGTTAAACAAATCAAAATATAATTTATATTTGCGAGTCTTCAAAGTAGCCACCTTTTGCCTTGATGACAGCTTTGCACACTCTTGGCATCATGTAGTAACCAATGGTCGAATTGCCGCAAAGAAACCTCTACTAAAGGACACCGATAAGAAGAAGAGACTTGCTTGGGCCGAGAAACACGAGCAATGGACATTAGACCAGTGGAAATCTGTCCTTTGGTCTGATGAGTCCAAATGTGAGATTTGTTTTGGTTCCAACCTCAGGTATCTTTGTGAGACGCAGAGTTGGTGGCTACTTTCAATAATCTAAAGTGGAATATATATTGGTTATTGGTTAAATTGGTTACTACATGTTGGTAAATGACACGTCACAGTTACCTATAGTTGTTTTTTAATGCAAATTGATGGCATATTTTTCGTTAATACTACTGGAAAGCCTACTAGGTTTAGGGAGCTTTATCTATCGTTTGATTCTTTCCCCAGATGTTATACATGACTCATACTGTGGTAGTCTCTATGCTACTGTCACGCCCTGACCTCAGTTCCTTTGTTATGTCTCTATTTTGGTTTGGTCAGGGCGTGAGTTGGGATGGGCATTCTATGTTTTGTGTTCTATGCTTTATATTTCTATGTGTTTGGCCGAGTGTGGTTCTCAATCAGAGGCAGCTGTCTATCGTTGTCTCTGATTGAGAACCATATTTAGGTAGCTTTTTCCCACGTGGTTTTTTTGGGTAGTTATTTTCTGTTGTGTGTCTGCACCAGCCAGAACTGTTTCGGTCGTTATTCTTTGTTATTTTTGTTATTTCAGTGTTCATTTAAATAAATATGGACACGTACCATGCTGCACCTTGGTCCTCTCCTTCCAACAGCCGTTACAGCTACACTATACAGCCACTTCCATTTGAACCTGATCTAGACTACAACACCACATGTTACTGTATCCCACGTTTAACATTCAAATTGATATCTTGTTGCTGTAATTGCATAGGTTCATCACATTTTGTATTTTGCATATCGCTATTAATATGTTTAATAATTGTATGTTTATATTGCAATTTATTCATATTATAGTATTTGATATAACTTAATTATGCATTCACGTACTATCGTTATGGTACTATCGTTACTATAGTATTTGATAACTTAATTATGCATTCACGTACTACTATTATTATTTGTTATTTCTCTCTCTCCGCAGAAACACATACATACTTTGTTACCCAGCGGCTGGCCAATCCTAACCCCAGCCAATCATGACAAGAATCCCAGACTAATGCCAACTGAAATGTCAAATGTCAATCATTTAAACTAACTCAACTGTACTGTGACTCCATCCATCTGAACAACCTTCCATGTCCTGTACCATAATCTGAATATAAAGATTCAGATCAGAGACATTAGCATAATGGATGACTGGTTGATCGTATTGAGCCCCACTTCTCTATAACTGCCAACATTAGCAATCCTTGCCTGTATGTTTTTTAATGAATATGAAATATAATGCAATATTTCCATAGACGTTTTCTCTCTCAACCTCCTCTCTCTCTCTCTCTCTCTCTCTCTCTCTCTCTCTCTCTCTCTCTCTCTCTCTCTCTCTCTCTCTCTCTCTCTCTCTCTCTAACCTCCACTCTCTGTCTCTCTCCTCTCTCTCTATTCCTCTCTCAACCTCCTCTCCCCCTCTCTCTGTCTCTTCTCTCTCTCTATTCCTCTCTCAACCTTCTCTCTCAACCTCCTCTCTCTCTCTTTCCTCTCTCTATTCCTCTCTCAACCTCCTCTCCCCCTGTCTCCCTGTCTTTATCTCTCGGTCTCTCCCACCTCTCTCTAACCTCCACTCTCTATTCCTCTCTCTCTCTCTCAGTAAGTACGGACACTAAAATCCAATGGTGATATCTCAATCCCATTTGAGTTGGTTGATCAATGGTTACAGTACGTGTGTGTGTGTGTGTGTGTGTGTGTGTGTGTGTGTGTGTGTGTGTGTGTGTGTGTGTGTGTGTGTGTGTGTGTGTGTGTGTGTGTGTGTGTGTGTGTGTGTGTGTGTGTGTGTGTGTGTGTGTGTGTGTGTGTGTGTGTGTGTGTGTGTGTGTGTGTGTGTGTGCGTGTGAGTGAATAGGCTGGTTGTCCCAGTTCTCCAGGGATCTAATGATTGCCATATGGTCACACCCCGGCTTCCTCTTTCCTACAGGCTCTTTAGAACACTCTCCTGTTCCGTTCTTTAACCAGACTGAACACTCTCCTGTTCCGTTCTTTAACCAAACTGAACACTCTCCTGTTCCGTTCTTTAACCAAACTGAACACTCTCCTGTTCCGTTCTTTAACCAAACTGAACACTCTTCTGTTCTGTTCTTTAACCAAACTGAACACTCTCCTGTTCCGTTCTTTAACCAAACTGAACACTCTCCTGTTCCGTTCTTTAACCAAACTGAACACTCTTCTGTTCTGTTCTTTAACCAAACTGAACACTCTCCTGTTCCGTTCTTTAACCAAACTGAACACTCTCCTGTTCCGTTCTTTAACCAAACTGAACACTCTCCTGTTCCGTTCTTTAACCAAACTGAACACTCTCCTGTTCCGTTCTTTAACCAAACTGAACACTCTCCTGTTTACGAGACACACAGACACGGACACACACACACGGACACACACACACGGACACACACACACACACACACACACAGACACAGGGACACACAGACACACACACACACACACGGACACACACACACGGACACACACACACACACACAATTGCTCACACACACGTACACACACCAGACGTAGACACTCAAATGCATTACATTGTCATGCACCAATTCAGTACACAGTGTGCTGTAAACTCACTATGACCCTCTGGCAACAGTATAATGTTGTGTTGCAACCATGCTGTGTTGTCATGTCTTGCTGTTAAGTTGTTGTCTAATAGGTCTCTCTTGTTGTGATGTGTTGTTACGTCCTATATTTATATTGTATTTATTTTTTAAATCCCTGGCCCTCCATCCCCGCAGGAGGCCTTTTGCCTTTTGGTAGGACGTCATTGTAAATAATAATTTATTCTTAACTGACTTGCCTAGTTAAATAAATGTTAAATAAATATATATTTTTTAAATGATGTTGTGAAAGGCACAACATTAACCATACATGATTCAATAGACCTATTAGGCTATTGACACTCATACAACTCATCACTAGAATATATTGTGGTAGATAGGCTACCCGTCTGTAACTAGTTGTGGTCTGCATGTAGCCTTGAGAACATAATGTAAGAAGTCAACAAGCTGTTCTCTCTCTCTCTCTCTCTCTCTCTCTCTCTCTCTCTCTCTCTCTCTCTCTTCAGAATGAAGACTACCTACCGGAATACTCTGCTTTCAAACAGCAGCCAATCGGATCATCGAATCCCTCACGACGTCAACGTGGGCTCGGCGTTGAAATTGGCCGGGAGCTGAAGACGATAGAGGAGCGCGAGGCGAGGAGGACAACATCTCGGAAAAAACAAGAACAAGAAATTCCCTCCAATAAATATGTTGAATTCGCTCACATTACTCCTGGAAAAAGTACTCTTCCTCACTCACCTCAATGTCTTCAATCACTTCAGGACCAGTCTGTTTTTTTCAGACACACAGAGAGAGAGGGAGAAGAAGATAGTTACAAATCACTGCGAGAAAGAGGAGGTCCCCGATCCCTCCGCCGGCACCGCACTCCCAGACTCACTATACCAGCGGGGAGACTTGTTAGAAGTTCCCCGGACTCTATTCACTCATTTCGGCATCTATTTAGGGGACAACCGGGTGGCACATCTGATTCCGGATATCTTGCCACTCTTGACAACGGACAAGCGTTCCATCCAGGTGATGGTAACTAACAAACGCTTAGTTCTTGGCGTTCTATCCAAGAGCGCCAGCATTCGGGTGGATACTGTTGAGGACTTTGCCTACGGCGCGTCAATTCTACTTAACGTTATGGACACTACCGTGCAGAGACGACCGTTGGATGGCGAAGAGATTGCGAGGAGAGCAGAGGAAATGGTTGGGAAGATACCTTACAGCTTGCTGTGGAATAACTGTGAACATTTCGTTACTTATTGCCGTTACGGCAGCGCGATCAGCATTCAGACAGACAAGGTAACATATTGATGTCGGCCTAGATATTGGTCTTCCTTCTTTTCTTTTTTTTTACGCGCAGCACGGACCTTTTGAAGATGCCATCTTTAAGAGAGCTATATATCCCAAAGTTCAGCTAACTGCAACACGATAACGGTGTTTCACTATACAGACCGTACATTTCATAGGTCCCTATAAGTGTTGATTGTACATTGGGTGTGCGTCCTGTGTGCGCTCTTGGAACTGTTGCGCGCTGGTGAGATCTTTTCACAGAGTGATGCTTCAGGACTCTGCCCGTTTCTATAACTAGTTGCAGAATTTGAATATTTAAACATAAATATATCCATCTATAGATTTAGGTGAATGCTGTGAACTAGTAATTGCTGGTTTAGGTGATAGGCTTATATGCCTTGATTTAAAATGTTAAAAAAGTTAGTCTATAACTCCATTCAAAGTAAGCTATGATAAAGCAGGATCGTTTGATTAATCTCAAGTAAAATAGACAACAACAAAAAAGGCTCACTACTCTACTTTATTCTGTGAGAAATGTCAATGATGTGCATCAATATGGGCCTGTGATCATGACGAGGCCCTGCTGTGGCCTAAAGTAGTTCCCTCCTCTGGTCTACTTTATTCTGTGAGAAATGTCAATGATGTGCATCAATATGGGCCAATGTTTATAGAGCAATTGTGATCATGACGGACAAGGCAGACAATGTTTGCATCCCAAATGGCACCCTATTCCCTATATAGTGCACTACTTTAGACCAGGACTGGCACCCTATTCCCTGTATAGTGCACTACTTTAGACCAGGACTGGCACCCTATTCCCTGTATAGTGCACTACTTTAGACCAGGACTGGCACCCTATTCCCTGTATAGTGCACTACTTTAGACCAGGACTTGCACCCTATTCCCTATATAGTGCACTACTTTAGACCAGGACTGGCACCATATTCCCTGTATAGTGCACTACTTTAGACCAGGACTGGCACCCTATTCCCTGTATAGTGCACTACTTTAGACCAGGACTGGCACCCTATTCCCTGTATAGTGCACTACTTTAGACCAGGACTGGCACCCTATTCCCTGTATAGTGCACTACTTTAGACCAGGACTGGCACCCTATTCCCTGTATAGTGCACTACTTTAGACCAGGACTGGCACCCTATTCCCTGTATAGTGCACTACTTTAGACCAGGACTTGCACCCTATTCCCTATATAGTGCACTACTTTAGACCAGGACTGGCACCATATTCCCTGTATAGTGCACTACTTTAGACCAGGACTGGCACCCTATTCCCTGTATAGTGCACTACTTTAGACCAGGACTGGCACCCTATTCCCTGTATAGTGCACTACTTTAGACCAGGACTGGCACCCTATTCCCTGTATAGTGCACTACTTTAGACCAGGACTGGCACCCTATTCCCTGTATAGTGCACTACTTTAGACCAGGACTGGCACCCTATTCCCTGTATAGTGCACTACTTTAGACCAGGACTGGCACCCTATTCCCTGTATAGTGCACTACTTTAGACCAGGACTGGCACCCTATTCCCTGTATAGTGCACTACTTTAGACCAGGACTGGCACCCTATTCCCTGTATAGTGCACTACTTTAGACCAGGACTGGCACCCTATTCCCTATATAGTGCACTACTTTAGACCAGGACTGGCACCCTATTCCCTATATAGTGCACTACTTTTAACCAGAGCTGGCACCCTATTCCCTGTATAGTGCACTACTTTAGACCAGGACTGGCACCATATTCCCTGTATAGTGCACTACTTTAGACCAGGACTGGCACCCTATTCCCTGTATAGTGCACTACTTTATACCAGGACTGGCACCATATTCCCTGTATAGTGCACTACTTTAGACCAGGACTGGCACCCTATTCCCTGTATAGTGCACTACTTTAGACCAGGACTGGCACCCTATTCCCTGTATAGTGCACTACTTTAGACCAGGACTGGCACCATATTCCCTGTATAGTGCACTACTTTAGACCAGGACTGGCACCCTATTCCCTGTATAGTGCACTACTTTAGACCAGGACTGGCACCCTATTCCCTGTATAGTGCACTACTTTAGACCAGGACTGGCACCCTATTCCCTGTATAGTGCACTACTTTAGACCAGGACTGGCACCCTATTCCCTGTATAGTGCACTACTTTAGACCAGGACTGGCACCCTATTCCCTGTATAGTGCACTACTTTAGACCAGGACTGGCACCCTATTCCCTGTATAGTGCACTACTTTAGACCAGGACTGGCACCCTATTCCCTGTATAGTGCACTACTTTAGACCAGGACTGGCACCCTATTCCCTGTATAGTGCACTACTTTAGACCAGGACTGGCACCCTATTCCCTGTATAGTTCACTACTTTAGACCAGGACTGGCACCATATTCCCTGTATAGTGCACTACTTTAGACCAGGACTGGCACCCTATTCCCTATATAGTGCACTACTTTAGACCAGGACTGGCACCATATTCCCTATATAGTGCACTACTTTAGACCAGGACTGGCACCCTATTCCCTATATAGTGCACTACTTTAGACCAGGACTGGCACCCTATTCCCTATATAGTGCACTACTTTAGACCAGGACTGGCACCCTATTCCCTATATAGTGCACTACTTTAGACCAGGACTGGCACCCTATTCCCTATATAGTGCACTACTTTAGACCAGGGCTGGCACCCTATTCCCTATATAGGCCTATTATGGTGCACTCATTTTGGCCAGGATCTAAACTAGTGCCCTGCTGTGGTCTAAAGTAGTGCCCTGCTCTGGTTTAAAGTAGTGCCCTCCTCTGGTCTAAAGTAGAGCCCTCCTCTGGTCTAAAGTAGAGCCCTCCTCTGGTCTAAAGTAGAGCCCTCCTCTGGTCTAAAGTAGTGCCCTCCTCTGGTCTAAAGTAGAGCCCTCCTCTGGTCTAAAGTAGTGCCCTGTTCTGGTCTAAAGTAGAGCCCTGTTCTGGTCTAAAGTAGTGCCCTCCTCTGGTCTAAAGTAGTGCCCTGCTCTGGTCTAAAGTAGTGCCCTCCTCTGGTCTAAAGTAGTGCCCTGCTCTGGTCTAAAGTAGTGCCCTCCTCTGGTCTAAAGTAGTGCCCTGCTGTGGTCTAAAGTAGTGCCCTCCTCTGGTCTAAAGTAGTGCCCTGCTGTGGTCTAAAGTAGTGCCCTCCTCTGGTCTAAAGTAGTGCCCTGTTCTGTCTAAAGTAGTGCCCTGCTCTGGTCTAAAGTAGAGCCCTCCTCTGGTCTAAAGTAGTGCCCTCCTCTGGTCTAAAGTAGTGCCCTACTCTGGTCTAAAGTAGTGCCCTCCTCTGGTCTAAAGTAGTGCCCTGTTCTGGTCTAAAGTAGTGCCCTGTTCTGGTCTAAAGTAGAGCTCTCCTCTGGTCTAAAGTAGTGCCCTCCTCTGGTCTAAAGTAGAGCCCTCCTCTGGTCTAAAGTAGAGCCCTCCTCTGGTCTAAAGTAGAGCCCTCCTCTGGTCTAAAGTAGAGCCCTCCTCTGGTCTAAAGTAGTGCCCTGCTCTGGTCTAAAGTAGTGCCCTCCTCTGGTCTAAAGTAGAGCCCTGTTCTGGTCTAAAGTAGTGCCCTCCTCTGGTCTAAAGTAGAGCCCTCCTCTGGTCTAAAGTAGAGCCCTCCTCTGGTCTAAAGTAGTGCCCTGCTCTGGTCTAAAGTAGTGCCCTCCTCTGGTCTAAAGTAGTGCCCTGCTCTGGTCTAAAGTAGATCCCTCCTCTGGTCTAAAGTAGAGCCCTCCTCTGGTCTAAAGTAGTGCCCTGCTCTGGTCTAAAGTAGAGCCCTCCTCTGGTCTAAAATAGTGCCCTGCTGTGGTCTAAAGTAGAGCCCTCCTCTGGTCTAAAGTAGAGCCCTCCTCTGGTCTAAAGTAGAGCCCTGTTCTGGTCTAAAGTAGTGCCCTGTTCTGGTTTAAAGTAGTGCCTTGCTGTGGTTTAAACTAGTGCCCTTCTGTGGCCTAAAGTAGTGCCTTATGTGAATAAGGTGCCATTTAGCATGCAGCAAATGATTTGTCCAAGTTTCCTGGACCACAAAACGGGATCAACCTCCCTTGTATCCCATGCCCTAAAACAAAGACGGACCTCCCCTGTATCCCATGCCCTAAAACAAAGACGGACCTCCCCTGTATCCCATGCCCTAAAACAAAGACAGACCGACATGAAAATGTGTGGCAACGGCTCGATTCAATCTTATGTAGCAACATTTGAAATGTTTATTTATTTTTTACAAAAGTAGAGACTCAGAGCTAGAACATGGTATATCAAACACTACAGTTGAGGAACAATGGGAAAGTAATTATGCTTTGAAAGTTGTATAAACTTGTGACTCCACTTTTGAGAAAATGTCCCTTGAATGTTTTGGTATCTAGGGAATAGCTTCTTCTTTTGTCTACACCCATTCAGCATCGTTCACACCCTCTTAAGCCTTAGCCCCAGCCATCTATTTTAAAGGATTCACTCGTGATACTGAAATGGGGTGTAGATTTCAAGACTAAAGGCTGGTTTTGTAACACGTCTTTTGACATGTCTGTATATAGTTATCGCAGTGACGTCGTGAACCTTCCATTGTCGTCCGACGTCAAACTTGTCATTGTCGTTGTATGAGAAAGTATCAACACAAAAACGGCAGGCTGCATGACGTCAGCAGCCTGACGGTCCAACATCACTGGTCTATTGTAACACCAATAAACCCAACCGTTTAAAAAAATGAATGTGGGCCTCCCGGGTGGCGCAGTGGTCTAGGGCACTGCATCGCAGTGCTAACTGCGCCACCAGAGTCTCTGGGTTCGCCCCAGGCTCTGTCGCAGCCTGGCGGTCCAACATCACTGGTCTATTGTAACACCAATAAACCCAACCGTTTAAAAAAATGAATGTAGTACATGTCAATCTAGAAAAAAACAGGAACATTTCAAAACAATGTTTTGGTTTGTTTCTAAATTGTTAGCTGGCTAGCTAAAAATAAGTTAGCTGGCTAGCTAAAGTTCAGTTAGCTGGCTAGCTAAAGTTCAGTTAGCTGGCTAGCTAAAGTTCAGTTAGCTGGCTAGCTAAAGTTCAGTTAGCTGGCTAGCTAAAGTTAAGTTAGCTGGCTAGCTAAAGTTCAGTTAGCTGGCTAGCTAAAGTTCAGTTAGCTGGCTAGCTAAAGTTCAGTTAGCTGGCTAGCTAAAGTTCAGTTAGCTGGCTAGCTAAAGTTCAGTTAGCTGGCTAGCTAAAGTTAAGTTAGCTGGCTAGCTAAAGTTAAGTTAGCTGGCTAGCTAAAAATAAGTTAGCTGGCTAGCTAAAAATAAGTTAGCTGGCTAGCTAAAAATAAGTTAGCTGGCTAGCTAAAAATAAGTTAGCTGGCTAGCTAAAGTTAAGTTAGCTGGCTAGCCAGTTCAAATAATGACCATATCATATTAAAAAAAAAAAGTTCAAATGCCACTCCTGTGAAACAGTGACGCGCGACATAGTCCTTGCTTCCTGAAACAAGTCACAAATGTGGACCAGTCCGAGTGATTAAACTACGGAAAGGCAGTGTATCATAACATCAACACAGTATTTAAATTAGGACATTTGCAGTTGATCGGCTCACCAGGCTTCTTAGTCTGCAGGTGTGGTGAGAGTCTGAGTTTTGTTTTGTTTTTAAATGAGCACCAATGAGTACAGCTAAGCTAGACTAGTATAGACAATTTTAATGTCTGTTGTTTTTAACTGTTGTTCTTAGAGCGCCAGGCAGAAAATAACTCTGTTCTTAGCTCCGTTCTCTTGTAGAACCTGTCGGCGAGTTCTGTTCATTCTATTTCATTGGTTCTGTTCATTCTATTCCATTGGTTCTGTTCATTCTATTCCATTGGTTCTGTTCATTCTATTCCATTGGTTCTGCTAAAAGAGCAAGTTGAGGCTATACATCCCAAGTGGCACCCTATTCCCTATATAGTGCACTACTTTTAACCAGGGCTGGCACCCTATTCCCTATATAGTGCACTACTTTAGACCAGGCCTTGCACCCTATTCCCTATATAGTGCACTACTTTTAACCGGAGCTGGCACCCTATTCCCTATATAGTGCACTACTTTTAACCGGAGCTGGCACCCTATTCCCTATATAGTGCACTAATTTTAACCGGAGCTGGCACCCTATTCCCTATATAGTGCACTACTTTAGACCAGGGCCCATTCAATGAGCAATGGATTTGGCAAGAGAACAACCAGATCCGGGACCAGGCTAAAATACAACCTCTTTTCAAGTTCAAGTTTGTTAATTCAAGTTTGTTTATTTGTCATATACAAAGTGCAATGAAATGCTCAGGCCTACTTACAGGTTCATCTCTCCACAATGCAATATCAATAAGTGAAGAATAATTCAAAAGTTGAATGAATAAAACGATGATAAATATATATAAATATATATATATATATAACAGAAGAAGGCACACAAAGAAATTGAAGTAGAATATTAAACCTAGACATATGTCTTCTATAGAAGGTGTGTATGCGAGGCGGTTGATCCACACACACGTCACTGGCTTTAATATCAGTCAAGTTTTTAACAACCGGATGTATCCGGTTTTCAGGGGAAATGGAAAGAGAGCTGATGTGATGTCACTTCCTCTTTTGTCCGTTAACAACGTGACACGCCATCTGAACTCCTCCTCCACATTTACTGGATTGGTCGAACAGTGCAGAAGAGAACCTCCCCCGACAGTTTTTTTATTCCCCTCTTCTCGTCAAGACCATAATGCAGGGGGATATGGTTTCCTACGTTTATTTTAAACGTGCTACGTTGCGTTACTGGCTTAATGTTCTTAGTGGGAAACCTGGTTCGTTGGTCGTTTCACAAGACAAATGGAGAACAACGGTTCTATTGTCGACAGGCCAAATCACTGCAGTATTTGGGGAGGTGATTTTAACCAGAGTTGAGGACTGGCAGCACTGTTGGCCAGGAGGGGTAGTTGAGGTTTTCTGGACCTTTTATAGACTAACCATGATTCCCCCGAAATGAGCCCTGAAATATGTCCCAAATGGCACCCTATTCCCTGTATAGTGCACTACTTTTGACCAGGGCTGGCACCCTATTCCCTATATAGTGCACTACTTTAGACCAGGGTTGGCACACTATTCCCTATATAGTGTACTACGTTTATCCAGACTCTATAGGCCCTGTTCAAAAGTAGTGTACTATAAAGCCTAAAGAATCAACAGGGTGCCATTTGAGACGGGCAGTAGTAGCCCAGTCGGGATGGGAACTTATTCAACAACTTTTGACATATTTGACTGTAACTTGATATGTAGGCTACAAAGACCAGCTACCGCAGAGTAGAAGCAGAGACAGAATAGCATTCTGTAGCACTTGCTTACTTCAGAGCCAGTGAGAGAGAGGGAGAGAGGGAGAGGAGGGAGAGAGAGAGAGAGAAGGAGGAAAGGGAGGGAGAGAGAGAGAGGGAGGAAAGGGAGGGAGAGACAGAGGAGGAGAGGAGGAAAGGGAGGGAGAGAGGGAGGGAGAGAGAGAGCAGGAAAGAGAGAGAGAGAGGAGGAAAGAGAGGGGGGAAGAGAGAGAGAGAGAGAGTCTGAGACAGACTGAGACACACAAAAAAATATGTGTTTTTTGTCCTAAAGGAATGTGTATCTGTGTATCTGATATTGAACAAATGAGACATGTTATGGCACTCAGATAGTCCACTACAGGGCACAACATTTAACACGGGTGATCTTCTCCTCCCTGTAATATAGTCTACTACAGGTCACAACATTTAACACGGGTGATCTCCTCCTCCCTGTAATATATTCTACTACAGGGCACAACATTTAACACGGGTGACCTTCTCCCTGTAATATAGTCTACTACAGGTCACAACATTTAACACGGGTGATCTCCTCCTCCCTGTAATATAGTCTACTACAGGTCACAACATTTAACACGGGTGATCTCCTCCTCCCTGTAATATATTCTACTACAGGGCACAACATTTAACACGGGTGATCTCCTCCTCCCTGTAATATAGTCTACTACAGGTCACAACATTTAACACGGGTGATCTCCTCCTCCCTGTAATATAGTCTACTACAGGTCACAACATTTAACACGGGTGATCTCCTCCTCCCTGTAATATAGTCTACTACAGGTCACAACATTTAACACGGGTGATCTCCTCCTCCCTGTAATATATTCTACTACAGGGCACAACATTTAACACGGGTGATCTCCTCCTCCCTGTAATATAGTCTACTACAGGTCACAACATTTAACACGGGTGATCTCCTCCTCCCTGTAATATATTCTACTACAGGGCACAACATTTAACACGGGTGATCTCCTTCTCCCTGTAATATAGTCTACTACAGGGCACAACGTTTAACACGGGTGATCTCCTCCTCCCTGTAATATAGTCTACTACAGGGCACAACGTTTAACACGGGTGACCTTCTCCCTGTAATATAGTCTACTACAGGGCACAACATTTAACACGGGTGACCTTCTCCCTGTAATATAGTCTACTACAGGGCACAACATTTAACACGGGTGACCTTCTCCCTGTAATATAGTCTACCACAGGGCACAACATTTAACACGGGTGACCTTCTCCCTGTAATATAGTCTACTACAGGTCACAACATTTAACACGGGTGATCTCCTCCTCCCTGTAATATAGTCTACTACAGGTCACAACATTTAACACGGGTGATCTCCTCCTCCCTGTAATATATTCTACTACAGGGCACAACATTTAACATGGGTGATCTCCTCCTCCCTGTAATATAGTCTACTACAGGTCACAACATTTAACACGGGTGATCTCCTCCTCCCTGTAATATATTCTACTACAGGGCACAACATTTAACACGGGTGATCTCCTTCTCCCTGTAATATAGTCTACTACAGGTCACAACATTTAACACGGGTGATCTTCTCCTCCCTGTAATATAGTCTACTACAGGGCACAACATTTAACACGGGTGATCTTCTCCTCCCTGTAATATAGTCTACTACAGGGCACAACATTTAACACGGGTGATCTCCTCCCTGTAATATAGTCTACTACAGGGCACAAAATTTAACACGGGTGATCTTCTCCTCCCTGTAATATATTCTACTACAGGGCACAACACTCCTACACACACACACACTTGCCCTCTAAATCTTCCCCCTTGTCTATCACTATAATATTAACCATCTTTTCCATGTTTTTCCTTCTAGTTCTGTGATTGGCTGAAATCTGTCATCCGGGATCACAGGAGTGTTCCGCTGACTGGGTTCCTGGGAATTCTGTCTGTTCTCGTTCTGGGAATGTCCCCTTACACCACGCTTCCCACCCTCCTCATCCCCTTCACCCTCTGGATGGCAGGCTGATTCTGGGAATTCTGCAATTCCATTTCATTTCAATATGAATTTTGATAATATGTATATAGGTATATATATCTTTTTTTTTACATCTCCAGAAATTGAAATGTTCACGGGTCACCATATTCCAATTCCCCCTGAGACACCTGCAGGAAGTGGGGGTCACAGCCAGGGTCACCATATCCCAACTCCCCCTGAGACACCTGCAGGAAGTGGGTGTCACAGCCAGGGTCACCATATCCCAACTCCCCCTGAGACACCTGCAGGAAGTGGGGGTCACAGCCAGGGTCACCATATCCCAACTCCCCCTGAGACACCCGCAGGAAGTGGGTGTCACAGCCAGGGTCACCATATCCCAACTCCCCCTGAGACACCTGCAGGAAGTGGGGGTCACAGCCAGGGTCACCATATCCCAACTCCCCCTGAGACACCCGCAGGAAGTGGGTGTCACAGCCAGGGTCACCATATCCCAACTCCCCCCTGAGACACCTGCAGGAAGTGGGGGTCACAGCCAGGGTCACCATATCCCAACTCCCACTGAGACACCCGCAGGAAGTGGGGGTCACAGCCAGAGTCACCATATCCCAACTCCCCCTGAGACACTCGCAGGAAGTGGGGGTCACGGCCAGGGTCACCATATCCCAACTCCCCCTGAGACACCCGCAGGAAGTGGGGGTCACAGCCAGAGTCACCATATCCCAACTCCCCCTGAGACACCCACCTGTACAATCAGCAATTAGAGTGAAGGGCCTTGCTCAAGGGCACAGCAGCATATTTTTCACCTACTCAGCTCCGGTATTCAAACCAGCGACCTTTCGGTTACTGGCCCAACACTCTAACCGCTAGGCTACCTGCCACTCCTAAACAGCAGCATTACGACAGTGTTCAGACAGTAGCCCATGTCACGCTCTAAATATGTTTCATACCACAAAAACACCAGTACAGTCATATTGACCTTTGAGTTTGTACCCATCTCTAACCATGAACATTTGCACAGAATGTATATATTTTTTTACATTGTAAAACTTTATACTGTTATTGTTATGTAAATAAATACCTGAACATGAAACACTGTAGTGTACTGAGACTGACCTGTGTGTGTGTGTGTGTGTGTGTGTGTGTGTGTGTGTGTGTGTGTGTGTGTGTGTGTGTGTGTGTGTGTGTGTGTGTGTGTGTGTGTGTTGAGTCTGAATCACTATAACTTAAGACTGTAACTCGCGACGTACCTCAATACACCCTCTCTCTCTCTATCTCCACCCTCTCTCTCTCTATCTCCACCCTCTCTCTCTCTATCTCCACCATCTCTCTCTTTCTCTCTCACTCTCTATCTCCACCATCTCTCTCTCTATCTCCACCATCTCTCTCTCTATCTCCACCCTCTCTCTCTCTCTCTCCACCCTCTCTCTCTCTATCTCCACCCTCTCTCTCTCTATCTCCACCATCTCTCTCTTTCTCTCTCTCCACCCTCTCTCTCTCTATCTCCACCATCTCTCTCTCTATCTCCACCCTCTCTCTCTCTCTCTCTCACTCTCTATCTCCACCCTCTCTCTCTCTCTCTATCTCCACCCTCTCTCCACCCTCTCTCTCTCTCTCCACCCTATCTCTCTCTCTCCACCCTCTCTCTCTCTATCTCCACCCTCTCTCTCTCTCTCTCTCTCTCCACCCTCTAACATATTTTTATATGCCACAATTCTTATTAAACAGCAATATCTATCTTTACGGGTACCTGCTGTGTGTTTTGGAGCTACTGATTCTGATGAAAGTGGATGAAGGAAAGCACCATTTTCTTTCTATCTTTCACCACATTAACACAGTCATCATTAAAGATGCAATATGTCACTTTTTAGGGGGGGGTTTGACCCTGATCAAATTCACATAGAAACGTGAGTTATAGATCTGTCATTCTCATTGAAAGCAAAGCTAAGGAGACGGTGGATCTGTTCTATACGTGTTATTTCTATGCTTCCCGTTCTTAAGTTTTTGTTTTTTTGAGGTCTTTTACTTTCGGTTTTGTACACAAGCTTCAAAGAGCTGAAAATACAATATTTTTGTTTATTGAAAAGATATTTCACAGTGGTTTAGATGGTACAATGATTCTCTACACTATACATTGCTTGTTTTGTCTGAAAAAAAAATGAAATTAGGCAAACTATTCGAATTTTAGCAACCAGGAAATGGCGGACTGATTTCTGCATAGTGCACCTGTAACGGTATAGCTTCCGTCCCTCTCCTCGCCCCGACCCGGGCTCGAACCAGGGACCCTCTGCACACATCAACAACTGCCTCCCGCGAAGCATCGTTACCCATCGCTCCACAAAAGCTGCGGCTCTTGCAGAGCAAGGGGAACAACTACTTCAAGGTCTCAGAGCGAGTGACGTCACCGATTGAAACGCTAGTAGTGCGCACCACCGCTAACTAGCTACCCATTTCACACCGGTTACACACCTTTAAATATATAACCGTCCATTGTTGTTTACGTTTCTTACTTCCTCTCTCTGCATAGCATCCCTGAGTCTGGCCAGAAAGACTGGAAAAATTACAGTAACTTTCCCAAAATTCCCCGGTGTTCCAGATATCCTTCTAGATATATTCCCCCCGGTGTTCCAGATATCCTTCTCGATATATTCCCCCCGGTGTTCCAGATATCCTTCTAGATATATTCCCTGGTGTTCCAGATATCCTTCTAGATATATTCCCCGGTGTTCCAGATATCCTTCTCGATATATTCCCCGGTGTTCCAGATATCCTTCTCGATATATTCCCCGGTGTTCCAGATATCCTTCTCGATATATTCCCCGGTGTTCCAGATATCCTTCTCGAGATATTCCCGGTTAAAGGAGAACATACGGGGAATCCTCCAGCCAGGCTTTCCGGAAAACCAGGGAGTTTTTTGGGGGAAAGTTACCGTACATTTTTCAGCCCTACAGTAATGATGCATTATGGGGAAATAAAAGGTATATGTTGTCTAGTCTGGTCCCAGATCTGTTTGTGCTGTCTTGCCGACTCCTATGGTCATAGTTACTAAACAGCACAAACAGATCTGGGATCAGGCTAGATTTTCTCACGCACTACGTTTGACCAGAGCCACGGGTCATGGTCAAACATAGTGCGCTAACATAGGGATTAGGGTGCAATTTCAGACCTTGGATTTAGCATTGGGAAATAATGCCATTGTTCTGTTAAGATTATGTACTTGCTGCTTCAAAATCCAAATCTCTACGTTCCAACTGGCACCCTATTCCCTATATAGTGCACTACTTTAGACCAGGGCTGGCACCCTATTCCCTATATAGTGCACTACTTTAGACCAGGGCTGGCACCCTATTCCCTACATAGTACACTACTTTAGACCAGGACCCTATGGCACCCTATTCCCTACATAGCACACTACTTTAGACCAGGGCCCTATGGCACCCTATTCCCTACATAGTACACTACTTTAGACCAGGACCTTATGGCACTGTGTTCCCTACATAGTACACTACTTTGACCAGGTCCTAATATATGGAATAGGGTGCCAATTGTGATGCAGACTTTCTTTGTTATTGATGAAATACTCAGCTAAAGTGTCCACATCACTCTAATCCACAGCTCTGGTCCAAGGTGTTACGTTCAGATGGTTAACACCGAGGCTCAGTGTCAACAAGCCACATGAAACGGCCTGGACCAGAGCTATCTAATCTGCAGCGCTGAGTAGGAGTTGTGCTTAGGCACAGATCTAGGATCAGTTTACAGGCTCAGTCAAATCCTAGACTTGATCATTTTGGGGAAGGACAAAACTGACCTTAGATCAGTGGTTAGTACTAATTCCTTCAGCTCCACCTACCTGGCTAGAGGCTGGACTATTAAAAACATCCGGGTAGCGAACTTTCCCCCTCTCTCTCTATTCACACTCTGTCTCTCTGTTTCTCAGTCAACTCTCCCGCTCTCTCTCTATCCACACTCTGTCTCTTCGTTTCTCAGTCAACTCTCCCGCTCTCTCTCTATCCACACTCTGTCTCTGTTTCTCAGTCAACTCTCCACCTCACCTCCTACACACTCTGTCTCTCTGTTTCTCAGTCAACTCTCCACCTCACCTCCTCCACATTCTGTCCATCTCTCCAGTCCTCTTCTCCTCCTCCACATTCTGTCCATCTCTCCAGTCCTCTTCTCCTCCTCCGTGTCAGGACCATGTTTCCTCTCACGCTCCTCGGCCTGCTGTTCATCACCGCACAAACAGACGACAAGAAAAAGAAGGGGAAAAACCAGACGACAACCAAAGAGGAAGCTCCATCGAAGTATGACTCCATGTTCCAGAGAGGGGACCTGCTGGAGGTATGGAATAACATTTAATGTAGTCAAATAGCTGAGGCAACTCTATGGCTTGACTCCCAATTGGCCCCTTATTCCCTTCATAGTTGGCCCATAGGGCTCCCTCTGGTTAAAAGTAGTGCACTATATAGGGAATAGGGTTCCATAGGGTTCTGGTCTAAAGTAGTGTACTACATAGGGAATAGGGCTCTGGTCTAAAGTAGTGCACTATATAGGGAATAGGGCTCTGGTCTAAAGTAGTGCACTATATAGGGAATAGGGCTCTGGTCTAAAGTAGTGCACTCTATAGGGAATAGGGCTCTGGACTAAAGTAGTGCACTATATAGGGAATAGGGCTCTGGTCAAAAGTAGTGCACTATATATGGAATAGGGTGCCATTTGGGACACTAGATTGTATTTATTTATTCATTCAGGTACCCCGGACGTTGTTCACTCATTTTGGGATCTACCTGGGCGGCGGCAGGGTGGCTCACCTGATACCTGACATACTACCTGCCTTGTCAGATGATGAGGAGGCTATCAGAGAGATGGTCACCAATAACAGACTGATACTGGGGGTCATCGCTAAGGTGAGGGGGGGCAGGGGGGGGGTCATCGCTAAGGTGAGGGGGGGCAGGGGGGGGGTCATCGCTAAGGTGAGGGGGGGCAGGGGGGGGTCATCGCTAAGGTGAGGGGGGGGCAGGGGGGGGGGTCATCGCTAAGGTGAGGGGGGGGCAGGGGGGGGGTCATCGCTAAGGTGAGGGGGGGCAGGGGGGGGGTCATCGCTAAGGTGAGGGGGGGCAGGGGGGGGGTCATCGCTAAGGTGAGGGGGGGCAGGGGGGGGGGTCATCGCTAAGGTGAGGGGGGGCAGGGGGGGGGTCATCGCTAAGGTGAGGGGGGGCAGGGGGGGGGTCATCGCTAAGGTGAGGGGGGGCAGGGGGGGGGTCATCGCTAAGGTGAGGGGGGGCAGGGGGGGGGTCATCGCTAAGGTGAGGGGGGGCAGGGGGGGGGTCATCGCTAAGGTGAGGGGGGGCAGGGGGGGGGTCATCGCTAAGGTGAGGGGGGGGCAGGGGGGGGGGTCATCGCTAAGGTGAGGGGGGGCAGGGGGGGGGTCATCGCTAAGGTGAGGGGGGGCAGGGGGGGGGTCATCGCTAAGGTGAGGGGGGGCAGGGGGGGGGTCATCGCTAAGGTGAGGGGGGGCAGGGGGGGGGTCATCGCTAAGGTGAGGGGGGGCAGGGGGGGGGTCATCGCTAAGGTGAGGGGGGGGCAGGGGGGGGGGTCATCGCTAAGGTGAGGGGGGGCAGGGGGGGGGGTCATCGCTAAGGTGAGGGGGGGCAGGGGGGGGGTCATCGCTAAGGTGAGGGGGGGCAGGGGGGGGGTCATCGCTAAGGTGAGGGGGGGCAGGGGGGGGTCATCGCTAAGGTGAGGGGGGGCAGGGGGGGGGTCATCGCTAAGGTGAGGGGGGGCAGGGGGGGGGTCATCGCTAAGGTGAGGGGGGGCAGGGGGGGGGTCATCGCTAAGGTGAGGGGGGGCAGGGGGGGGGGTCATCGCTAAGGTGAGGGGGGGCAGGGGGGGGGGTCATCGCTAAGGTGAGGGGGGGCAGGGGGGGGGTCATCGCTAAGGTGAGGGGGGGCAGGGGGGGGGTCATCGCTAAGGTGAGGGGGGGCAGGGGGGGGGTCATCGCTAAGGTGAGGGGGGGGCAGGGGGGGGGGTCATCGCTAAGGTGAGGGGGGGCAGGGGGGGGGGTCATCGCTAAGGTGAGGGGGGGCAGGGGGGGGGTCATCGCTAAGGTGAGGGGGGGGCAGTGTGTGGTGTTGGGGTGGGGCAGTGTGTGGTGTTGGGGTGAGGGGCAGTGTGTGGTGTTGGGGGGGGGCAGTGTGTGGTGTTGGGGTGGGGCAGTGTGTGGTGTTGGGGTGAGGGGCAGTGTGTGGTGTTGGGGGGGGGCAGTGTGTGGTGTTGGGGTGGGGGGCAGTGTGTGGTGTTGGGGTGGGGGGCAGTGTGTGGTGAGGGGCAGTGTGTGGTGTTGGGGTGGGGGGCAGTGTGTGGTGTTGGGGTGGGGGGCAGTGTGTGTGTGTGTGTGTGTGTGTGTGTGTGTGTGTGTGTGTGTGTGTGTGTGTGTGTGTGTGTGTGTGTGTGTGTGTGTGTGTGTGTGTGTGTGTGTGAGTGCTGTAACTCCTCTCCTCCTCTCTCAGTGTGCCAGTGTGAGGGTGGACACTGTGGAAGACTTTGCCTACGGCTCAGAGATTATTGTGAACCCCATGGATAAGGTACAGTAAACATTGCAGGCAGCCATAGATGAAGCTCTATGTTAAACTGTCTGGTTCCAACATGGTGGATTCTCTATGTTAAACTGTCTGGTTCCAACATGGTGGATTCTCTATGTTAAACTGTCTGGTTCTATCCTGGTCGATTCTCTATGTTAAACTGTCTGGTTCCAACATGGTGGATTCTCTATGTTAAACTGTCTGGTTCCAACATGGTGGATTCTCTATGTTAAACTGTCTGGTTCTATCCTGGTGGATTCTCTATGTTAAACTGTCTGGTTCCAACATGGTGGATACTCTGTGTTAAACTGTCTGGTTCCAACATGGTGGATACTCTATGTTAAACTGTCTGGTTCCAACATGGTGGATACTCTATGTTAAACTGTCTGGTTCCATCCTGGTCGATTCTCTATGTTAAACTGTCTGGTTCCATCCTGGTCGATTCTCTATGTTAAACTGTCTGGTTCCATCCTGGTCGATTCTCTATGTTAAACTGTCTGGTTCCATCCTGGTCGATTCTCTATGTTAAACTGTCTGGTTCTATCCTGGTGGATTCTCTATGTTAAACTGTCTGGTTCCATCCTGGTCGATACTCTGTGTTAATCTGTCTGGTTTCATCCTGGTCGATACTCTATGTTAAACTGTCTGGTTCCAACATGGTCGATACTCTATGTTAAACTGTCTGGTTCCAACATGGTCGATACTCTATGTTAAACTGTCTGGTTCCAACATGGTGGATACTCTATGTTAAACTGTCTGGTTCTATCCTGGTGGATTCTCTATGTTAAACTGTCTGGTTCCAACATGGTGGATACTCTATGTTAAACTGTCTGGTTCCAACATGGTGGATACTCTGTGTTAATCTGACAAACCAGCCTGATATTTTCAATTTACATAAATATTCTATAAGGAATCAGTGTAGCACATTCACTCTATCAAAAGTATGTGGACACCCCGTCAAATTAGTGGATTCTGCTATTTCAGCCACACATGTTGCTGACAGATGTATAAAATCAAGCACACAGCCATGCAATCTCCATAGACAAACATTTCCTGTTGAATGGCCCGTACTGAAGAGTTCAGTGACTTTCAACGTGGCACCGTCGTAGGATGCCACCTTTCCAACAAGTCAGTTCGTCAAATTTCTTCCCTGCTAGAGTTGCACCGGTCACCTGTAAGTGCTGTTATTGTGAAGTGGAAACGTCTAGGAGCAACAACGGCTCAGCTGCAAAGTGGTAGGCCACACAAGCTCACAGAACGGGACCGCCGAGTGCTGAAGCGTATAAAAATGGTATGTCCTCGGGTTGCAACACTCACTACAGAGTTCCAAACTGTCTCTGGAAGCAACGTCAGTACAAGAACTGTTTGTCTGAAGCTTCATGAAATGGGTTTCCGTGGCCGAGCAGCCGCACACAAGCCTAAGATCACCATGTTCAATGTCAATTGTCGGCTGGAGTGGTGTAAAGCTCAGCGCCATGGGACTTTGGAGCCATGGAAATGAGTTCTTTAGCGTGATGAATCACGCTTCGTCCATCTGGCAGTCAGACGGACGAATCTGCGTTTGGCAGATGCCAGGAGAACTCTACCTGCCACAATGCACAGTGCCAACTGTAAAGTTTGGTGGAGGAGGACTAATGGTCTGCGGCTGTTTTTCATGGATCGGGCTAGACCCCTTAGTTCCAGTGAAGGGAAATCTTAACGCTACAGCATACAATGACATTCTAGACGATTCTGTGCTTCCAACTTTGTGGCAAAAGTTTGGGGAAGGCCCTTTCCTGTTTCAGCATAACAAT
>NC_052342.1:26130121-26172621 GCF_016432855.1 Salvelinus namaycush | reverse complement strand
GTGTATAGTAACAGGTAGTGTATAGTAACAAGTAAAGTATTGTATAGTAACAGGTAGTGTATAGTAACAAGTAAAGTAGTGTATAGTAACAGGTAGTGTATAGTAACAGGTAGTGTATAGTAACAGGTAGTGTATAGTAACAGGTAGTGTATAGTAACAAGTAAAGTATTGTATAGTAACAGGTAGTGTATAGTAACAAGTAAGTAGTGTATAGTAACAGGTAGTGTATAGTAACAGGTAGTGTATAGTAACAGGTAGTGTATAGTAACAGGTAGTGTATAGTAACAAGTAAAGTATTGTATAGTAACAGGTAGTGTATAGTAACAAGTAAAGTAGTGTATAGTAACAAGTAGTGTATAGTAACAGGTAGTGTATAGTAACAGGTAGTGTATAGTAACAGGTAGTGTATAGTAACAGGTAGTGTATAGTAACAAGTAAAGTATTGTATAGTAACAGGTAGTGTATAGTAACAAGTAAAGTATTGTATAGTAACAAGTAGTGTATAGTAACAGGTAGTGTATAGTAACAGGTAGTGTATAGTAACAGGTAGTGTATAGTAACAGGTAGTGTATAGTAACAAGTAAAGTATTGTATAGTAACAGGTAGTGTATAGTAACAAGTAAAGTATTGTATAGTAACAAGTAGTGTATAGTAACAGGTAGTGTATAGTAACAGGTAGTGTATAGTAACAGGTAGTGTATAGTAACAGGTAGTGTATAGTAACAAGTAAAGTATTGTATAGTAACAAGTAGTGTATAGTAACAGGTAGTGTATAGTAACAGGTAGTGTATAGTAACAAGTAAAGTAGTGTATAGTAACAGGTAGTGTATAGTAACAGGTAGTGTATAGTAACAGGTAGTGTATAGTAACAGGTAGTGTATAGTAACAGGTAGTGTATAGTAACAGGTAGTGTATAGTAACAAGTAAAGTAGTGTATAGTAACAGGTAGTGTATAGTAACAGGTAGTGTATAGTAACAAGTAAAGTATTGTATAGTAACAGGTAGTGTATAGTAACAAGTAAAGTATTGTATAGTAACAAGTAGTGTATAGTAACAGGTAGTGTATAGTAACAGGTAGTGTATAGTAACAGGTAGTGTATAGTAACAGGTAGTGTATAGTAACAAGTAAAGTATTGTATAGTAACAGGTAGTGTATAGTAACAAGTAAAGTATTGTATAGTAACAAGTAGTGTATAGTAACAGGTAGTGTATAGTAACAGGTAGTGTATAGTAACAGGTAGTGTATAGTAACAGGTAGTGTATAGTAACAAGTAAAGTATTGTATAGTAACAAGTAGTGTATAGTAACAGGTAGTGTATAGTAACAGGTAGTGTATAGTAACAAGTAAAGTATTGTATAGTAACAGGTAGTGTATAGTAACAGGTAGTGTATAGTAACAAGTAGTGTATAGTAACAGGTAGTGTATAGTAACAGGTAGTGTATAGTAACAGGTTGTGTATAGTAACAGGTTGTGTATAGTAACAAGTAGTGTATAGTAACAGGTAGTGTATAGTAACAGGTAGTGTATAGTAACAAGTAAAGTATTGTATAGTAACAGGTAGTGTATAGTAAGAGGTAGTGTATAGTAACAAGTAAAGTAGTGTATAGTAACAGGTAGTGTATAGTAACAGGTAGTGTACAGTAACAGGTAGTGTATAGTAACAGGTAGTGTATAGTAACAAGTAGTGTATAGTAACAGGTAGTGTATAGTAACAGGTAGTGTATAGTAACAGGTAGTGTATAGTAACAAGTAAAGTAGTGTATAGTAACAGGTAGTGTATAGTAACAGGTAGTGTATAGTAACAGGTAGTGTATAGTAACAAGTAAAGTAGTGTATAGTAACAGGTAGTGTATAGTAACAGGTAGTGTATAGTAACAAGTAAAGTAGTGTATAGTAACAGGTAGTGTATAGTAACAGGTAGTGTATAGTAACAAGTAAAGTAGTGTATAGTAACAGGTAGTGTATAGTAACAGGTAGTGTATAGTAACAAGTAAAGTAGTGTATAGTAACAGGTAGTGTATAGTAAGAGGTAGTGTATAGTAACAGGTAGTGTATAGTAACAGGTAGTGTATAGTAACAAGTAAAGTAGTGTATAGTAACAGGTAGTGTATAGTAACAGGTAGTGTATAGTAACAGGTAGTGTATAGTAACAAGTAAAGTAGTGTATAGTAACAGGTTGTGTATAGTAACAGGTTGTGTATAGTAACAAGTAGTGTATAGTAACAGGTAGTGTATAGTAACAGGTAGTGTATAGTAACAGGTAGTGTATAGTAACAAGTAAAGTAGTGTATAGTAACAGGTAGTGTATAGTAACAGGTAGTGTATAGTAACAGGTTGTGTATAGTAACAGGTTGTGTATAGTAACAAGTAGTGTATAGTAACAGGTAGTGTATAGTAACAAGTAGTGTATAGTAACAAGTAGTGTATAGTAACAAGTAAAGTATTGTATAGTAACAGGTATTGTATAGTAACAAGTAGTGTATAGTAACAGGTAGTGTATAGTAACAAGTAAAGTATTGTATAGTAACAGGTAGTGTATAGTAACAAGTAGTGTATAGTAACAAGTAGTGTATAGTAACAGGTAGTGTATAGTAACAGGTAGTGTATAGTAACAAGTAGTGTATAGTAACAGGTAGTGTATAGTAACAAGTAGTGTATAGTAACAAGTAAAGTATTGTATAGTAACAGGTATTGTATAGTAACAAGTAGTGTATAGTAACAGGTAGTGTATAGTAACAAGTAAAGTATTGTATAGTAACAGGTAGTGTATAGTAACAAGTAGTGTATAGTAACAAGTAGTGTATAGTAACAAGTAAAGTATTGTATAGTAACAGGTAGTGTATAGTAACAAGTAGTGTATAGTAACAAGTAGTGTATAGTAACAGGTAGTGTATAGTAACAGGTAGTGTATAGTAACAGGTAGTGTATAGTAACAAGTAAAGTATTGTATAGTAACAGGTAGTGTATAGTAACAAGTAGTGTATAGTAACAAGTAGTGTATAGTAACAAGTAAAGTAGTGTATAGTAACAGGTAGTGTATAGTAACAGGTAGTGTATAGTAACAGGTAGTGTATAGTAACAGGTAGTGTATAGTAACAAGTAGTGTATAGTAACAAGTAGTGTATAGTAACAGGTAGTGTATAGTAACAAGTAGTGTATAGTAACAGGTAGTGTATAGTAACAAGTAGTGTATAGTAACAGGTAGTGTATAGTAACAGGTAGTGTATAGTAACAGGTAGTGTATAGTAACAAGTAAAGTAGTGTATAGTAACAGGTAGTGTATAGTAACAGGTAGTGTACAGTAACAGGTAGTGTATAGTAACAAGTAAAGTATTGTATAGTAACAGGTAGTGTATAGTAACAAGTAGTGTATAGTAACAGGTAGTGTATAGTAACAGGTAGTGTATAGTAACAGGTAGTGTATAGTAACAGGTAGTGTATAGTAACAAGTAGTGTATAGTAACAGGTAGTGTATAGTAACAGGTAGTGTATAGTAACAGGTAGTGTATAGTAACAAGTAGTGTATAGTAACAAGTAAAGTATTGTATAGTAACAGGTATTGTATAGTAACAAGTAAAGTAGTGTATAGTAACAGGTAGTGTATAGTAACAAGTAGTGTATAGTAACAAGTAAAGTAGTGTATAGTAACAAGTAGTGTATAGTAACAAGTAAAGTAGTGTATAGTAACAAGTTGTGTATAGTAACAGGTAGTGTATAGTAACAGGTAGTGTATAGTAACAAGTAGTGTATAGTAACAGGTAGTGTATAGTAACAAGTATTGTATAGTAACAAGTAAAGTAGTGTATAGTAACAAGTTGTGTATAGTAACAGGTAGTGTATAGTAACAAGTAAAGTAGTGTATAGTAACAGGTAGTGTATAGTAACAAGTAAAGTAGTGTATAGTAACAAGTAAAGTAGTGTATAGTAACAAGTAGTGTATAGTAACAGGTAGTGTATAGTAACAGGTAGTGTATAGTAACAAGTAGTGTATAGTAACAGGTAGTGTATAGTAACAGGTAGTGTATAGTAACAAGTAGTGTATAGTAACAAGTAGTGTATAGTAACAAGTAAAGTAGTGTATAGTAACAGGTAGTGTATAGTAACAAGTAGTGTATAGTAACAAGTAGTGTATAGTAACAAGTAGTGTATAGTAACAAGTAGTGTATAGTAACAAGTAAAGTAGTGTATAGTAACAGGTAGTGTACAGTAACAGGTAGTGTATAGTAACAGGTAGTGTATAGTAACAAGTAAAGTATTGTATAGTAACAGGTAGTGTATAGTAACAAGTAGTGTATAGTAACAGGTAGTGTATAGTAACAGGTAGTGTATAGTAACAGGTAGTGTATAGTAACAAGTAAAGTATTGTATAGTAACAGGTAGTGTATAGTAACAGGTAGTGTACAGTAACAGGTAGTGTATAGTAACAGGTAGTGTATAGTAACAAGTTGTGTATAGTAACAGGTAGTGTATAGTAACAAGTAGTGTATAGTAACAGGTAGTGTATAGTAACAAGTAGTGTATAGTAACAGGTAGTGTATAGTAACAAGTAAAGTATTGTATAGTAACAGGTAGTGTATAGTAACAGGTAGTGTATAGTAACAAGTAGTGTATAGTAACAGGTAGTGTATAGTAACAAGTAAAGTATTGTATAGTAACAGGTAGTGTATAGTAACAGGTAGTGTACAGTAACAGGTAGTGTATAGTAACAGGTAGTGTATAGTAACAAGTTGTGTATAGTAACAGGTAGTGTATAGTAACAAGTAAAGTATTGTATAGTAACAGGTAGTGTATAGTAACAGGTAGTGTACAGTAACAGGTAGTGTATAGTAACAGGTAGTGTATAGTAACAGGTAGTGTATAGTAACAGGTAGTGTATAGTAACAGGTAGTGTATAGTAACAGGTAGTGTATAGTAACAAGTTGTGTATAGTAACAGGTAGTGTATATTAACAAGTAAAGTATTGTATAGTAACAGGTAGTGTACAGTAACAGGTAGTGTATAGTAACAGGTAGTGTATAGTAACAAGTTGTGTATAGTAACAGGTAGTGTATAGTAACAAGTAAAGTATTGTATAGTAACAGGTAGTGTATAGTAACAGGTAGTGTACAGTAACAGGTAGTGTATAGTAACAGGTAGTGTATAGTAACAAGTTGTGTATAGTAACAGGTAGTGTATAGTAACAAGTAAAGTATTGTATAGTAACAGGTAGTGTATAGTAACAAGTAGTGTATAGTAACAGGTAGTGTATAGTAACAAGTAGTGTATAGTAACAGGTAGTGTATAGTAACAAGTAGTGTATAGTAACAGGTAGTGTATAGTAACAGGTAGTGTATAGTAACAAGTAAAGTATTGTATAGTAACAGGTAGTGTATAGTAACAAGTAAAGTATTGTATAGTAACAGGTAGTGTATAGTAACAAGTAAAGTAGTGTATAGTAACAGGTAGTGTATAGTAACAAGTAGTGTATAGTAACAGGTAGTGTATAGTAACAAGTAGTGTATAGTAACAGGTAGTGTATAGTAACAGGTAGTGTATAGTAACAAGTAGTGTATAGTAACAGGTAGTGTATAGTAACAAGTAAAGTATTGTATAGTAACAGGTAGTGTATAGTAACAGGTAGTGTATAGTAACAAGTAGTGTATAGTAACAGGTAGTGTATAGTAACAAGTAAAGTATTGTATAGTAACAGGTAGTGTATAGTAACAGGTAGTGTACAGTAACAGGTAGTGTATAGTAACAGTTAGTGTATAGTAACAAGTAGTGTATAGTAACAGGTAGTGTATAGTAACAAGTAGTGTATAGTAACAGGTAGTGTATAGTAACAGGTAGTGTATAGTAACAAGTAGTGTATAGTAACAGGTAGTGTATAGTAACAAGTAAAGTATTGTATAGTAACAGGTAGTGTATAGTAACAGGTAGTGTATAGTAACAAGTAGTGTATAGTAACAGGTAGTGTATAGTAACAAGTAAAGTATTGTATAGTAACAGGTAGTGTATAGTAACAAGTAGTGTATAGTAACAAGTAAAGTAGTGTATAGTAACAGGTAGTGTATAGTAACAGGTAGTGTATAGTAACAGGTAGTGTATAGTAACAGGTAGTGTATAGTAACAGGTAGTGTATAGTAACAAGTAGTGTATAGTAACAGGTAGTGTATAGTAACAGGTAGTGTATAGTAACAAGTAAAGTATTGTATAGTAACAGGTAGTGTATAGTAACAAGTAGTGTATAGTAACAGGTAGTGTATAGTAACAGGTAGTGTATAGTAACAGGTAGTGTATAGTAACAGGTAGTGTATAGTAACAAGTAGTGTATAGTAACAGGTAGTGTATAGTAACAGGTAGTGTATAGTAACAGGTAGTGTATAGTAACAAGTAAAGTATTGTATAGTAACAGGTAGTGTATAGTAACAGGTAGTGTATAGTAACAGGTAGTGTATAGTAACAAGTAGTGTATAGTAACAGGTAGTGTATAGTAACAGGTAGTGTATAGTAACAGGTAGTGTATAGTAACAGGTAGTGTATAGTAACAAGTAGTGTATAGTAACAAGTAAAGTAGTGTATAGTAACAGGTAGTGTATAGTAACAAGTAAAGTAGTGTATAGTAACAAGTAGTGTATAGTAACAGGTAGTGTATAGTAACATGTAGTGTAGTGTAACAAGTAGTGTATAGTAACAGGTAGTGTATAGTAACAAGTAGTGTATAGTAACAAGTAGTGTATAGTAACAGGTAGTGTATAGTAACAGGTAGTGTATAGTAACAAGTAGTGTATAGTAACATGTAGTGTAGTGTAACAAGTAGTGTATAGTAACAAGTAGTGTATAGTAACATGTAGTGTAGTGTATAGTAACAGGTAGTGTATAGTAACAAGTAGTGTATAGTAACAGGTAGTGTATAGTAACAAGTAAAGTATTGTATAGTAACAGGTAGTGTATAGTAATAAGTATAGTAGTGTATAGTAACAAGTAGTGTATAGTAACAGGTAGTGTATAGTAACAAGTAAAGTAGTGTATAGTAACAAGTATAGTATTGTATAGTAACAGGTAGTGTATAGTAACAGGTAGTGTATAGTAACAAGTAGTGTATAGTAACAGGTAGTGTATAGTAACAGGTAGTGTATAGTAACAGGTATTGTATAGTAACAAGTAAAGTAGTGTATAGTAACAGGTAGTGTATAGTAACAAGTAAAGTAGTGTATAGTAACAGGTAGTGTATAGTAACAGGTAGTGTATAGTAACAGGTAGTGTATAGTAACAAGTAGTGTATAGTAACAAGTAGTGTATAGTAACAGGTAGTGTATAGTAACAGGTAGTGTATAGTAACAGGTAGTGTATAGTAACAGGTAGTGTATAGTAACAAGTAGTGTATAGTAACAGGTAGTGTATAGTAACAAGTTGTGTATAGTAACAAGTAGTGTATAGTAACAGGTAGTGTATAGTAACAGGTAGTGTATAGTAACAGGTAGTGTATAGTAACAGGTAGTGTATAGTAACAGGTAGTGTATAGTAACAGGTAGTGTATAGTAACAGGTAGTGTATAGTAACAGGTAGTGTATAGTAACAGGTAGTGTATAGTAACAAGTAGTGTATAGTAACAAGTAAAGTAGTGTATAGTAACAGGTAGTGTATAGTAACAGGTAGTGTATAGTAACAAGTAGTGTATAGTAACAGGTAGTGTATAGTAACAAGTAGTGTATAGTAACAAGTAAAGTAGTGTATAGTAACAGGTAGTGTATAGTAACAAGTAGTGTATAGTAACAAGTAAAGTAGTGTATAGTAACAGGTAGTGTATAGTAACAGGTAGTGTATAGTAACAGGTAGTGTATAGTAACAGGTAGTGTATAGTAACAGGTAGTGTATAGTAACAAGTAGTGTATAGTAACAAGTAAAGTAGTGTATAGTAACAGGTAGTGTATAGTAACAGGTAGTGTATAGTAACAGGTAGTGTATAGTAACAGGTAGTGTATAGTAACAGGTAGTGTATAGTAACAGGTAGTGTATAGTAACAGGTAGTGTATAGTAACAAGTAAAGTAGTGTATAGTAACAGGTAGTGTATAGTAACAAGTAAAGTAGTGTATAGTAACACGTAAAGTAGTGAGTATATTTATATATACATATAAAATGAGTAAAACAGTATGTAAACATTATTAAAGTGACCAGTGATTCCATGTCTATGTACATAGAGCAGCAGCCTCTTAAGTTGCAGGGTTGAGTAACCAGGTGGATCTACAGTGTGTGTGTATGTTTATGTGTGTGTGTGTGTGTGTGTGTGTGTGTGTGTGTGTGTGTGTGTGTGTGTGTGTGTGTGTGTGTGTGTGTGTGTGTGTGTGTGTGTGTGTGTGTGTGTGTGTGTGTGTGTGACCTGATGGACCCATTGACCAACAGCTTAGTCTGATGGGATCTACAAAAGAGATTCTGGAACCTTTCTTCACCTGGTTACTAAAATGGAGGCTAGTCTGAACCTAGTCACCTTAACACAGAGGTGAAGGGATGAAGAGATGGATGGATGGATGAATTTAAATGAATTAATTAATTTATAAACACATACACAGTCACAGGGACGACCATACTAAAGCTCTCACCAGAACAATAGAACTCTAGAATCTTCAGTAGAATACGACAGATTGACCAACAAATTATGTGAAGTGATACTATGGCGCCCTCTAGCGGGCATATATATATATTATAAAATACATGCAGTGTCCTGAAAATCCATAGCCCCTTGGGCACACAGCTGTAGAAAATTAATAATGTATAAAATTCACATCTCTTCCTCTCTCCCCCCATCTTTATTTACTCACTTCCTCTATCTCTCTCTCCCTCCCCTCTATCACCCTCTCTCTCCCCCTTCTCTCTCCCTCCCCACTATCACCTTCTCTCTCCCCCTTCTCTCTCCCTCCCCTCCATCACCCTCTCTCTCCCTCCCCTCTTTCACCCTCTCTCTCCCCCCCTCTCTCCCTTCCCTCTTTCTACATCCCACCGCTCCCCCTCCCCCTCTCTCTCTCTCTCTCTCTCTCAGTTCTGTAAGACAGTGAAGAAGTTCATTCTGAGCCAGAGGAGTGCCAAGGTGACAGCGGTGTTAGGCCCAGTAGTAGTGCTCTATCTGGGGGTAGTGTCTCTCTACTCAGCCCTGGTCATTGTCCTGGTTCCCTTCATTATCTGGATGGCCTCCTAGACTCTTGGAGGGAAGGAAGGAAGGAGGAAAGGAAGGAAGGAATGAAGGAAGGAGGAAAGGAAGGAAGGAACGAAGGAAGAAGGTTTGAAGTAACGACTGAAAAATACACATTGTTTTACAAAAATTCTTTGCAGTCCGTTAAAGAAAATGGAGTTGAACTGGACACTGTACAAAGAAGCAGTGAGTAGGGGAATGTAGCCTACAGGATGACCAGACAGACATAGGGTTTCTTCAATAACTATTAATAATAATTTGCAACTGCTTCATAAGGCCTAGTAATGATGCCAATACATGTGTTTACACCCTGTGTTTAATTTTAATTGATTAATTACATAAGTGTGAATGGTATACTATTTTGACCTGCATAACAGTGAATTATGTTACTATAAATACAATTTAAAAACATTGTCACCGTTTTCTTCTTGTGATTATTTATTTTCAGACGGACAAATGAAGTATTCATTTATAGCAACGTGTATGGATTTGGGTGCGTTCATAAATCACTCTGGCTGTCTACTCCGATTTCAGAGCGCAGAATAATTTATGAATTTACAAACGCGAAACACCAGTTGAATGTGACCGGTGTAAGTATGCGTCGGCAAAAAAGTAAGAAAAAACGTAATTAAATTGTTTCCGTGCAGCACAGTTACAGTCACCAATTGCTCTAGATAACATGGTGCACAACACAGCCTAATCAACTCTGCTAGGGCGGGTAAAATGGTCAGAGTGGGCTGTTCTCTCATGTGTGTTTGGAAGTAGCTAGCAAGATAGCCAACTTTATACCAGTAAGTTTGGGTGGCAGGTAGAGTCAGCGTTGGGTCGGTAACCGAAAGGTTGCTGGATCGAATCCCTGAGCTGACAAAGTAAAAATCGGTCGTTTATACCCCTGAACATGGCAGTTAACCCACTGTTCCTCAGGTAGACCGTCATTGTAAATAAAATAAAATGTTCTTAACTGGCATGCCTAGTTAAATAAATAAAAAATGATTTTTTACAAATGAACTCTGCTACTCCAGAGTTCATTTACGAACACACCCCAATTATCCCGCCTTTCGCACTCACAACACACGCTGATTGGCTGGATGTGGATGATCGCGGTCGCCTCTGACAACTGGAGGAAGAGAGGCCGGTTTTCTCTGAGGGGAATTTGATAACTGACTAACGTAGTTCATCACGGTAGCGAATATATAGACACTATAAATTGATCAAATCCACGGTTAAAAAAAACAAACTATAATACATATATTTACGACCGAGGTAAGCAGCTTTTTTTTGTTGACTTTTACTAATTAACCATCGAGCTAGCTATTTGATAGCAACGTTATCTAGCTAGCGTTAATTCCCGCCTAGCTAGCTAAAGTAAGTTAACAGTAATGTTAATTTAGCCGGTAAATTACTGGAGCTACTGTACTGTACTGCTAGCAAAGTCCGCGGTTCATACGAATTTGTTTAATCTAGCTATTAATACCGTTGTTAGTAACGTAACTAGCTATATATTTATGTTGTCAACTTAATTGAAAAAAAAAATGCAAGTTAATTTGCCAGCTAGCTAAACCAAAGACGAGTGGAAAATATGAACAACTTCATTAACGTTAATTCACCAAACTATTTAACGGAATTGCCTAACGTTAGCCAGCCGTCTACACCACAGCCGAGCTTCCAACGTTAGCTAACCATGGACGGAGACGGCGGTAGTCTGATGGGGGAGGACGGGAGGATGGAGAGCCCGAACGAGGCTGCGCTGCTAGCGCTGATGGAGAGCACGGGATACAGCATGGTACAGGAGAATGGACAGAGGAAGTTCGGTGGCCCGCCTCCAGGTGTGGGATTAACGTTATATGTGTGTGTGTGTGTGTGTGTGAGAGAGACAGTGTGTAAGTTAACAACTGTGGTTGAATTCAACTGGTATGTCAGAGAGAGAGAGAGAGAGAGAAGATGTAGTACCAATTGTGTGTGTAAGAGAGTACGGTTACATGCATACAATAACGCGATGAATGTGGACAGTCAGATTAATATAATAGTTTGATTTAAACCTTTGCAAGAAGAACGATTTCGCCAAATATTCCTATTTACCTGGAATCATGTTATTTTTGGGAAGCATATTTCATTTAGAGTTTGTGTGTGAAAACTACTAAGACGCATAAATTCACTCAGTTGTTCAGAACTCACTTCACTCACGCTAAGGAGGGAGGCTCTCTCGGCTAGTGTTAGCACATGCGCAGATCATATATATATATAAAATACAAAGCTGAAAGGCCGACAGTGTTAGGATGTCAGGAGTGGCTCCATATCTACTGATTGTTAGATGATGAGGAGGTGTAATGTTAGGAATCTGTCAGGAGTGGCTCCATATCTACTGATTGTTAGATGATGAGGAGGTGTAATGTTAGGCTGTCAGGAGTGGCTCCATATCTACTGATTGTTAGATGTTGAGGAGGTGCAATGTTAGGAATCTGTCAGGAGTGGCTCCATATCTACTGATTGTTAGATGATGAGGAGGTGTAATGTTAGGCTGTCAGGAGTGGCTCCATATCTACTGATTGTTAGATGATGAGGAGGTGTAATGTTAGGAATCTGTCAGGAGTGGCTCCATTTCTACTGACATTGAAGTGATGTAAACTTTGCACCTTCCCATTAATTATAGTAATTAGATTATGAATGATTAATACAGGTGCAATGAACTTTAATGATTTCTCTCTCATCATCCTCTCTCGCTCTCTCCTCTCATCATCCTCTCTCTGCCTCCTCTCTCTCCTCATTCCTCCTCTCTCTCATCATTCTCTCTCTCCTCATTCCTCCTCTCTCTCCTCTCTTTCATCATTCTCTCTCTTTCCTCATCCTTCCTTCTCTCTCTCCTCTCTCTCCTCTCATCATCCTCTCTCTGCCTCCTCTCTCTCCTCATTCCTCCTCTCTCCTCTCGTTCATCATTCTCTCTCTTTCCTCATCCTTCCTTCTCTCTCTCCTCTCTCTCCTCTCATCATCCTCTCTCTGCCTCCTCTCTCTCCTCATTCCTCCTCTCTCTCTCCTCTCTTTCATCATTCTCTCTCTTTCCTCATCCTTCCTTCTCTCTCTCCTCTCTCTCCTCTCATCATCCTCTCTCTGCCTCCTCTCTCTCCTCATTCCTCCTCTCTCTCTCTCCTCTCTTTCATCATTCTCTCTCTTTCCTCATCCCTCTCCTCTCTCTCTCTCTCTCTCCTCATCCTTCCTCCTCTCTCTCTCCTCTCTTTCATAATTCTCTCTCTTTCCTCATCCTTCCTTCTCTCTCTCCTCTCATCATCCTCTCTGCCTCCTCTCTCTCCTCATTCCTCTTCTCTCTCTCTCCTCTCTTTCATCATTCTCTCTCTTTCCTCATCCTTCCTTCTCTCTCTCCTCTCATCATCCTCTCTCTGCCTCCTCTCTCCTCATTTCTCCTCTCTCTCTCTCCTCTCTTTCATCATTCTCTCTCTTTCCTCATCCTTCCTCCTCTCTCTCTCTCTCTCTCTCTCTCTCTCTCTCTCTCTCTCTCTCTCTCTCTCTCTCTCTCTCTCTCGCTCTCTTTCTTTCTCTCTCTCATCATTCTCTCTCTCCTCATCCTTCCTCCTCTCTCTCTCCTCTCTCTCCTCTCTTTCATCATTCTCTCTCTCTCCTCATCCTTCCTCTCCTCTCTCTCTCTTTCCCTTTCCTCCTTCTCCCCAGGTTGGGATGGCCCTCCTCCCCCACGAGGGTGTGAGGTGTTTGTAGGTAAGGAACCACATGTAATCTACTTACACACACATCAGTATAAGAGTATAATGACGATAAGAGAATCTTTGTGGGTTTGGTATCTTAAAAGGTAAGATCCCTAGGGACATGTATGAGGATGAGTTGGTGCCAGTGTTTGAGAGAGCTGGGAGAATCTATGAGTTCAGACTGATGATGGAGTTTAGTGGAGAGAACCGGGGCTACGCTTTTGTCATGTACACTACCAGGTAGGGATTATCCCCCCCCCCCCACCCCTCTCTCTATCTCTCTTCCTCTTCTCAACCCTCTCTTATCATTCTCCCCTCCTGTGTGTGTGATTACAGAGAGGCAGCTCAGAGATCCATCCATCTCCTAGACAACCATGAGATCAGACCAGGGAAGTTTATAGGAGTATGTGTCAGTCTGGACAACTGTAGATTGTTCATAGGTAGGAATGACTTCAACACTTATCACAACACAATATGGTTGCTATATGAATACGTCTAATATTGTGATATTTTGACATTGACAATATATCGTGAAGTGCAAGACGATATATTGTGATAGTCAAGACTATACTCTATTTGAACTTAACAAATCGAAACTGTGCAGTTTCATCAGTTAGGCTGTATCAAGATGTTAAATTAAGTCTACATTTATTAACTAAGCCTTATTATTTTTTTGCCATACTAACATTGTTTAATGAGAATGTGACTGTAATATGGTAAATTAAAAAAAAATGAATTATCTAGTCATTAACGTCGCAAACCCGATGATATTCGGAGAAGCATATCGTAGAAGAGGTCTGCCCAAATATCGCCTAACCCTACAACTCAACCATAAGATCAGATCAGGGGAAGTTTATAGGTGTGTGTCTGTGTCTGTCTGGACAACTGTAGACTGTTCATAGGTAGGAATGACTTCAACACAATCTTGTCTGAACTCGTATGTCTATTTCAGCAATGGAAAATATCACTCAAATGTGTTGTTTTATATTTTAGCCCATTTACTAATGATAGGAATGCCCTCCCCGTTCTACAGGGTCCATACCCAAAGACAAGACGAAGGAGGAAATAGTAGTGGAGATGAGGAAGGTTAGTGTGCTGACATCACGAGGAATGTTAGTGTGCTGACATCACGAGGAATGTTAGTGTGCTGACATCACGAGGAAGGTTAGTGGGCTGACATCACGAGGAATGTTAGTGTGCTGACATCACGAGGAAGGTTAGTGTGCTGACATCACGAGGAATGTTAGTGTGCTGACATCATGAGGAATGTTAGTGTGCTGACATCATGAGGAAGGTTAGTGTGCTGACATCACGAGGAAGGTTAGTGGGCTGACATCATGAGGAAGGTTAGTGTGCTGACATCACGAGGAAGGTTAGTTGGCTGACATCATGAGGAAGGTTAGTGTGCTGACATCATGAGGAAGGTTAGTGTGCTGACATCACGAGGAAGGTTAGTGTGCTGACATCACGAGGAAGGTTAGTGTGCTGACATCACGAGGAAGGTTAGTGGGCTCACATCATGAGGAAGGTTAGTGTGCTGACATCACGAGGAAGGTTAGTGTGCTGACATCACGAGGAATGTTAGTGTGCTGACATCATGAGGAATGTTAGTGTGCTGACATCATGAGGAAGGTTAGTGTGATGACATCACGAGGAAGGTTAGTGGGCTGACATCATGAGGAAGGTTAGTGGACTGACATCATGAGGAAGGTTAGTGGGCTCACATCATGAGGAAGGTTAGTGTGCTGACATCACGAGGAATGTTAGTGTGCTCACATCATGAGGAAGGTTAGTGTGCTCACATCATGAGGAAGGTTAGTGTGCTGACATCATGAGGAAGGTTAGTGGGCTGACATCATGAGGAAGGTTAGTGGGCTGACATCATGAGGAAGGTTAGTGGGCTCACATCATGAGGAAGGTTAGTGGGCTGACATCATGAGGAAGGTTAGTGGACTTACATGGTCTCATAATGAGGTAGGGACTTTCTCCTTGATCTAATGGTCAAGACGTTGGTTTCTCCTGTGGGAGACCATGGTTCAGATCATGCCCTTGACACGCACACTCATGACACACAACCTGGTGAGTGGCGTACACACACTCACACTGTGTATCAATCGGTGTGTGTTGTCTAGGTAACAGAAGGAGTGGTAGATGTCATAGTGTACCCCAGCGCTACAGACAAGACTAAGAACAGAGGGTTTGCCTTCGTTGAGTACGACTCTCACAAAGCAGCAGCCATGGCACGGAGGAAACTAATACCAGGTACACACACACAAACACACACACACACACACACACACACACACACACACACACACACACACACTCTACAAGTCTCACAAAGCTGCAGCCATGGTAAGTCATACCAGATCTACTTGTCCAGGGCTACAATATAAATGTATGTTGTAAAGGACTGGAGTTGGGCTGTTGGGGGACTGGAGTTGGGCTGTTGGGGGACTGGAGTTGGGCTGTTGGGGGACTGGAGGACGAGTCGGGCTGTTGGAGGACTAAAGGACTGGAGTTGGGCTGTTAGGGGGACTAGAGGACTGGAGTTGGGCTGTTGGGGGACTAGAGGACTGGAGTTGGGCTGTTGGGGGACTAGAGGATTGGAGTTGGACTGTTGGGGGACTAGAGGACTGGAGTTGGGCTGTTGGGGGACTAGAGGACTGTAGTTGGACTGTTGGGGGACTAGAGGACTGGAGTTGGGCTGTTGGGGGACTAGAGGACTAGAGTTGAGCTGTTGGGGGACTAGAGGACTAGAGTTGAGCTGTTGGGGACTAGAGGACTGTAGTTGGGCTGTTGGGGGACTAGAGGACTGGAGTTGGACTGTTGGGGGACTAGAGGACTGGAGTTGGGCTGTTGGAGGACTAGAGTTGAGCTGTTGGGGGACTAGAGGACTGTAGTTGGGCTGTTGGGGGACTAGAGGACTGTAGTTGGGCTGTTGGGGGACTAGAGGACTAGAGTTGAGCTGTTGGGGACTAGAGGACTGTAGTTGGGCTGCTGGGGGACTAGAGGACTGTAGTTGGGCTGTTGGGGGACTAGAGGACTGTAGTTGGGCTGTTGGGGGACTAGAGGACTGTAGTTGGTCTGTTGGGGGACTAGAGGACTGTAGTTGGGCTGTTGGGGGACTAGAGGACTGGAGTTGGGCTGTTGGGGGACTAGAGGACTAGAGTTGAGCTGTTGGGGACTAGAGGACTGTAGTTGGGCTGTTGGGGGACTAGAGGACGAGTTGAACTGGGAGTTTAGTCAGTTATAGTAGTAGCAGTACCTCGGAGTTACTGTAGAGGGGGCTAAAACTAAACAATTGATATCAAATTTTATTGGTCACATACACATGGTTAGCAGATGTTAATGCGAGTGTAGCAAAATGCTTGTGCTTCTAGTTCCAGCAATGCAGTAATAACCAACAAGTAATCTAACCTAACAATTCCACAACTACTACCTTATACACACAAGTGTAAAGGGATAAAGAATATGTACATAAAGATATATGAATGAGTGATGGTACAGAACGGCATAGGCAACATGCAGTAGATGGTATAGAGTACAGTATATACATATGAGATGAGTAATGTAGGATATGTAAACATTATTAAAGTGTCGTTATTTAAAGTGACTAGTGAAGTCCATTTATTAAAGTGGCCAGAGATTTGAGTCAGTATGTTGGCAGCAAGCCTCTCTCTGTGTTAGTGATGTCTATTTAACAGTCTGATGACCTCTGGGATAGAAGACTGTTTTTCAGTCTCTCGGTCCCAACTTTGATGCACCTGTACTGACCTCGCCTTCTGGATGATAGAGGGGTGAACAGGCAGTGGCTCGAGTGGATGTTGTCCTTGATTATCTTTTTGGCCTTCCTGTGACATCGGGTGGTGTAGGTGTCATGGATAGATTTATAGATGCCATAGCTAGGGCCCTATAAATCTGCATTGCTGGGAATGCAGTCGGTATCACGGAATCCAGACATTAAAACAGAATTCAACGATATTCAACAATATATTGAACTTATTAAAAAAAAAAAAAATGTGTTAATTTGCCCAAGTTTATCATAAGACATGAACAAAAGATATCAGTGTTTTGTATTTTCCTTCAACTTTCAACGCGGCACCGTCATAGGATGCCACCTTCCCAACAAGTCAGTTCGTCAAATTTCTGCCCTGCTAGAGCTGTCCCGGTCAACTCTAAGTGCTGTTATTGTGAAGTGGAAACGTCTAGGAGCAACAACGGCTCAGCCGCAAAGTGGTAGGCCACACAAGCTCACAAAACGGGACCGCCGAGAGGGAATGCTCATGTCTGTGTGATTTGGTCTACCACTTTGTGTAGACGTTAGCGAGGATGCGAATGACATCCGTCATCTGGTAGATACAAAGGTTTTCCCAAAAAACCTTCTCAATTAAAATGTTCACTACAAAGTAACCTATGCCTAACTGGCAGAATGATATCATGTTATTAAATCACATTTTATTTGTCACATACACATGGTTAGCAGATGTTAATGCGAGTGTAGCGAAATGCTTGTGCTTCTAGTTCTGCAACCTCGCTAACGTCTACACAAAGTGGTAGACCAAATCACACAGACATGAGCATTCCCTCTCGGCGGTCCCTTTTCTGTGAGCTTGTGTGGCCTACCACTTTGCGGCTTATTGTTTTTTTTGTGTATCAGTCCAGTGACCATTTGTTTTGCAAACTCTTCAATCACAACGGTCTCTGGCTGGTGAGCAGTTGAATTAAAGGGTACACTCGAAAATATAAGTTCCTTCCATTTTTCCCAGACCTCAGAAGGGGTGTCCTGATGTAGTTTAAACATTGTAATGGAGGGCCTCCCGGGTGGCGCAGTGGTCTAGGGCACTGCATCGCAGTGCTAGCTGCGCCACCAGAGTCTCTGGGTTCGCACCCAGGCTCTGTCGCAGCCGGCCGCGACCTGGAGGTCCGTGGGGCGACGCACAATTGGCATAGCGTCGTCCGGGTTAGGGAGGGTTTGGCCGGTAGGGATATCCTTGTCTCATCGCGCTCCAGCGACTCCTGTGGCGGGCCGGGCGCAGTGCGCGCTAAGCAAGGGGGCCAGGTACACCTCCGACACATTGGTGCGGCTGGCTTCCGGGTTGGAGGCGCGCTGTGTTAAGAAGCAGTGCGGCTTGGTTGGGTTGTGCTTCGGAGGACGCATGGCTTTCGACCTTCGTCTCTCCCGAGCCCGTACGGGAGTTGTAGCGATGAGACAAGATAGTAATTACTAGCGATTGGATACCACGAAAATTGGGGAGAAAATGGGATATAAAAAAATAAAAACATTGTAATGGACTTAGAACATCCACTTTTTATGTTTTTCTATTTAGAAATGTTTTGGTTTTGAGAGCGAAAATTTGAAAACGTAGGAAAAAATTGTAACTGAAAAAACTAAATGGAGAAAACTGATTTCTTTGGGGGGGGTGGAATATCTCCAGGTACGTTCCAGCTGTGGGGTCACACTATCCAGGTGGACTGGGCTGAACCAGAGAAGGATGTTGACGAGGAGACCATGCTACGTGTCAGAGTGCTCTACGTCAGGTGTGTGTGTGTGTGTGTGAATAATGGTCCTATTATGTATGTATAACCGATAGCGACAGGCAATAAATAGCCTGGCGGGTTGGAGCGATGGGCCAGTAACTGAGCTGACAAGGCAAAAATCTGTCATTCTGCCTGTGAGCAAGGCAGTTAACCCACTGTTCCCCCCGGGGGCGCGGATGACGTGGATGTCGATTTTAAGTCTCTGATTCAGAGAGGTTGGGTTAAATGCGGCAGACACAATTTCAGTTGAAGAACACATACAGATCTACAACTGACTAGGTATCTCCTTTCCCTCATATCTACCCACGCAGTCATAAATCCCCTTGGAAAGTCCGTCGGCTACGGCATGTCCGTTTGTCTGTAAAGCATACGCCGTAGCTTTTTAAATGCAGACACGAAAACCTTCTCTGGTTTATAGTTAAGAACGTTGAACTGACATTTTACTACCTGTAAAGGAATGTCGCTTCTGAAGCAGGAGTAACGTCCATCACTAGGCGAACAGGATTGTCATTCAAATAATCTCGAGCTCCCTGCACGCCGACCACTCTCTCCTACAAAAGTACTTTGATATAGTTTGACTTACCAAGACATTTAGTTGAAAGAAAACATCTTCCACTAGGAATTGACTCCTAAGATTCAATATTTCATAACGAGCTAGAGAGGAGAGGGGCACAGTATAGACAGGTCAGCCGCCAGACAGACAGACAGAACCGTGCACTGGGTCTATCTATCAGTATAGGCAGGTCAGCCACCAGACAGTCAGAACCGTGCACTAGGTCTATCTATCAGTATAGGCAGGTCAGCCACCAGACAGTCAGAACCGTGCACTAGGTCTATCTATCAGTATAGGCAGGTCAGCCACCAGACAGTCAGAACCGGGCACTGGGTCTATCTATCAGTATAGGCAGGTCAGCCACCAGACAGTCAGAACCGTGCACTAGGTCTATCTATCAGTATAGGCAGGTCAGCCACCAGACAGACAGTCAGAACCGTGCACTAGGTCTATCTATCAGTATAGGCAGGTCAGCCACCAGACAGACAGTCAGAACCGTGCACTAGGTCTATCTATCAGTATAGGCAGGTCAGCCACCAGACAGACAGTCAGAACCGTGCACTAGGTCTATCTATCAGTATAGGCAGGTCAGCCACCAGACAGTCAGAACCGTACAGTAACACGGAACGCAAACCGGCTGCGCGAGTGCGCCATCGTGCATAAATGTATTTTTTGAGCCAGCTGCATTATGATTAGAATTTTGCTGTGGGGGGGGGGACACACAAAAACATTATTTCTCCGTTAATGGTTTGTCTCAACGTTAAGGATCCCAATTTCCTTTTTTTAACGTTTAAACTTTTACACCCCTAGCATGTGTAATGTGCGTGTGTTGGGAAAGGGGGGGAGAAGGAAACCAACCAAAACGACTCCTCTTTATGTCCCTGTTGACAACTTGACAATAAAGTAAACTTTTTTTTTTTTTTTTAGAAACCTGATGATGACGACTACTGAAGATACACTGCGACAGGAGTTCTCTAGATTCAAACCTGGCACTGTGGAGAGAGTCAAGGTATTGGTGTCTGTGTGTGTGAATGTGTTACTGTGGAATTCTTGAAAGTAATTTTATTCATCAATATTTGTGGCCTTATTTTGGTCTCAAAACTGCCTTAAATTGACCTGTTTTTAATCAGAATAAAGGCCGATACGGAGTTATCTCTGTAAAGGCCAATACAATCCTTCAGGCTACTTCAAACCCTTTGAGGGTGGATATCTTGGGATTGGGTTGAAAGCAACAACAAAAAAATATTTATGTGGACTGCTAAATAAATTGGCAAAATATCAGTCCTCTCTTCCTTCTCTATACTCTTTTGAAAGGCCAAAAATAAATTTCTCTGTTTTCAATAGTATTTTTGTCTGTTTTCTACAGTATTTTTCTGTCTGTTTTCCAATTAGTGTTTTTCTGTTCTCCTGTAGAAATTGACAGACTATGCGTTTGTCCACTACCACTCCCGTGAGGACGCAGTGACGGCTTTACACCTGATGAACGGAGCGCTGATCGACGGAGCCACCATCGAGGTCACCCTCGCCAAGCCTGTCAGGTAAAAACAAATCAAACTTTATTTAAAATGCAACAGTAAACTGATAAAACACAAACAGATGAAAGGTAGAACCAATGGGATGTGCCCTTGAGCAAGGCGGCACTTAACCCCCATAGAACTGCTCGGCTCCAACCTCTGTTTGTTTGTGTGAAAATGGATAAAGTAATCTTCTTCCTCCTTCAGTAAAGAGGGCGGGCGACGGTTCGGTAACCGTGGTTATGTCGGTAACAGTAACCTCGTGGGTCCCTACGGCGATGTGTCCTCCACCGGGAGTTTTCTCTTCCAGGGACGTGAGGATGGAGGCATGATGGGAGGAGGTAAATAAACCCCAGATGATTGACCTTGAATGAACTGACCACTTATAGAGGACATTTTACTGATTTATTAGTAGCATTTACTAGAGAAATGTGAAGTTTGACCTTAAATAAGTCTGCTAATATGCGCAAATATCTACGGGACAATTGATAGCTACAAAATGCATAGTAGCAGCAGCAGTAGTAACAGTAACAGTAGCGGCAGTAACAGTAGCAGCGGCAGTAACAGTAGCAGCGGCAGTAACAGTAGCAGCGGCAGTAACAGTAGCAGCGGCAGTAACAGTAGCAGCGGCAGTAACAGTAGCAGCGGCAGTAACAGTAGCAGCGGCAGTAACAGTAGCAGTAACAGTAGTAGTAGTAGTAGTAGTAGTAGAAGCAGTAGTAGTAGTAGTAGCAGTAGTAACAGTAGTAGTAGTAGTAGTAGTAGTAGTAGTAGTAGTAGAAGCAGTAGTAGTAGTAGTAGCAGTAGTAACAGTAGTAGTAGTAGTAGCAGTAGTAACAGTAGTAGTAGTAGTAGTAACAGTAGTAGTAGTAGTAGTAGTAGTAACAGTAGTAGTAGTAGTAGTAGTAGTAACAGTAGTAGTAGCAACAGTAGCAGTAACAGCATCAGTAGTAGTAGTAGAAGCAGTAGTAGCAGCAGTAGTAGCAGTAGTAACAGTAGTAGTAGTAGTAGCAGTAGTAACAGTAGTAGTAGTAGTAGCAGTGGTAGTAGTGGTAGTAGTAGCAGTAGTAGTAGTAGTAGCAACGGTAGTCGTAGTAGCAGTAGCAGCAATAGTAGTGGTGGTATTAGCAGTAGTAGTTGTAGTAGTAGTAGTAGTAGTAGCAACGGTAGTCGTAGTAGCAGTAGTAGTAGCAACAACATTAGTAGTAGTTGTAGTAGTAGCAGCAGTAGCAGCAATAGTAGTGGTGGTATTAGCAGTAGTAGTAGTAGTAGTAGCAACAACATTAGTAGTAGTAGTAGCAGCAGTAGCAGCAATAGTAGTGGTGGTATTAGCAGTAGTAGTAGTAGTAGCAACAACATTAGTAGTAGTTGTAGTAGTAGCAGTAGCAGCGGTAGTAGTAGTAGTAATAGCAGTGGTAGTAGTGGTAGTAGAAGCAACGGTAGTAGCAACAGTACTATTAGTAGTAGTAGTGGTGTTAGTAGTAGTAGCAGCAACAGTAGCCGTAGTGGTAGTAGTAGTAGTAGTAGTAGTAGCAACAGTAGTAGCAGCAGTAGAAGTAGCAGTAGTAGTAGTAGTAGCAACAGTAGTAGCAGCAGTAGTAGTAGCAGTAACATCAGTGGTAGTAGAAGCAACGGTAGTAGTAGTAGTAGTAGCAACAGTAGTAGCAGCAGTAGTAGTAGTAGCAGTAACAGCAGTGGTAGTAGAAGCAACGGTAGTAGTAGTAGCAACAGTACTATTAGTAGTAGTAGTGGTGTTAGTAGTAGTAGCAACAGTAGTAGTAGTAGTAGCAGTAACAGTAGCAGCAGTAGTAGTAGTAGTAGCAACAGTAGTAGTAGTAGCAATAGTAGTAGTAGTAGTAGTTGTAGTAGTAGCAACAGTAATATCAGTAGTAGTAGTAGTAGTGGCAGCAGCAGTAGTAGTAGCAGCAGTAGTAGTAGTAGTAGTGGCAGCAGCAGTAGTAGTAGCAGTAGTAGTAGTAGTAGTAGTGGCAGCAACAGTAGTGGTAGTAGCAACCAGGGATGCAAACTAGTCACCTTTCGGCTAAATTCGCCGTTTTGAATCCAAAATAGGTGACCTACGTGATTCGTGTAAATCCGATGAGAAAAGTTGAGGGGGGGCTTTGCATGACTACTGGCTGGTAGCAAACGAGTGATGCGCGTTGGGAGCCGTACTGGCTGCTGTATCCGAGGCTCAGCCAGTCGTTCACATATCAACAGAATGCAGCACTCGACTGAAGAGAGAAGAGATCGGTTAGTTTACAGCATCAGCGCGCTCTGGAAAAACAGCAGGAGAGTTGTACGGTAGTTTACCAGTTAACGTACAGCGGCCACGTCCCCTGAACGATAACTAAGAGGTGAGAAGCCTGGAACGTTATACGACTTCTTGCCGTTCCTCAAGTTATAACGTGTACGTTGTTTACTGGACCCTGGCGATCTGTGTGACATGTTAACTAGCTAACTAACTAACTACTATCTGTGAACTCATGTTTTCCCTTTACAGTATGTGGTTCATTTTCAGAATGAGAGAATTAGGTGAAAATGAGACGTTGCTTGTTAAACAAGTGTAGCTGGAGCTTGGGCCTGGTTTAAGCTGGATGCCACTATAGAGGTGAAAGGAACACCACACACTTCCCCTCTTTCTCACTTTTTCAATACTAGTGGATAAAAAGGTGTAAGCCAGGTCTACTCTCTGCCTGAAAGAGATCAATTATGCCAACAAAGGGTATTATACTCTGCTGGCACATTGTAGAACAGATGTCCACAGGCAGAAAGTGTACAATGCAGTGTAGCCCAAAGATATTGCTTTTGTTGTGTTGAACTTTGACAGTGACACGCGTGAGTGAGGGGGGATTATTACATTTTTTTACTCAGTGAATGTTATTTTTGCACTCATGTAATAGCCTTGCGCACTTGATCTATGTCTACTCTAGTGGCCACTATAATAGAGCAAAACATATAATGCCTGTTTGTTTCATTCTATTTCTACTTAAGAGTCCCCCCCCCCCCTCCAAGTGCAATATTTAGATGTGTGGTCACAAGCCTTCTATTATAAAGGATGTCATGGTAACAAGCGTTCTATTATAAAGGCTGTCATGGTCACAAGCCTTCTATTATAAAGGATGTCATGGTCACAAGTGTTCTATTATAAAGGCTGTCATGGTAACAAGTGTTCTATTATAAAGGCTGTCATGGTCACAAGCCTTCTATTATAAAGGATGTCATGGTCACAAGCGTTCTATTATAAAGGCTGTCGTGGTAACAAGTGTTCTATTATAAAGGCTGTCATGGTAACAAGTGTTCTATTATAAAGGCTGTCATGGTAACAAGTGTTCTATTATAAAGGATGTCATGGTCACAAGCCTTCTATTATAAAGGATGTCATGGTAACAAGTGTTCTATTATAAAGGCTGTCATGGTAACAAGCGTTCTATTATAAAGGATGTCATGGTCACAAGCGTTCTATTATAAAGGCTGTCGTGGTAACAAGTGTTCTATTATAAAGGCTGTCATGGTAACAAGTGTTCTATTATAAAGGATGTCATGGTCACAAGCCTTCTATTATAAAGGATGTCATGGTAACAAGTGTTCTATTATAAAGGCTGTCATGGTAACAAGCGTTCTATTATAAAGGATGTCATGGTCACAAGCGTTCTATTATAAAGGCTGTCGTGGTAACAAGTGTTCTATTATAAAGGCTGTCATGGTAACAAGTGTTCTATTATAAAGGCTGTCATGGTAACAAGTGTTCTATTATAAAGGCTGTCATGGTCACAAGCCTTCTATTATAAAGGATGTCATGGTCACAAGCGTTCTATTATAAAGGCTGTCATGGTAACAAGCGTTCTATTATAAAGGCTGTCATGGTCACAAGCCTTCTATTATAAAGGATGTCATGGTCACAAGCGTTCTATTATAAAGGATGTCATTGTAACAAGCGTTCTATTATTAAGGATGTCATGGTAACAAGCGTTCTATTATTAAGGCTGTCATGGTAACAAGTGTTCTATTATAAAGGCTGTCATGGTAACAAGTGTTCTATTATAAAGGCTGTCATGGTAACAAGTGTTCTATTATAAAGGATGTCATGGTAACAAGTGTTCTATTATAAAGGCTGTCATGGTAACAAGTGTTCTATTATAAAGGATGTCATGGTAACAAGTGTTCTATTATAAAGGCTGTCATGGTAACAAGTGTTCTATTATAAAGGCTGTCATTGTAACAAGTGTTCTATTATAAAGGCTGTCATGGTAACAAGTGTTCTATTATAAAGGCTGTCATGGTAACAAGTGTTCTATTATAAAGGCTGTCATGGTAACAAGTGTTCTATTATAAAGGCTGTCATGGTAACAAGTGTTCTATTATAAAGGCTGTCATGGTAACAAGTGTTCTATTATAAAGGCTGTCATGGTAACAAGTGTTCTATTATAAAGGCTGTCATGGTAACAAGTGTTCTATTATTAAGGCTGTCATGGTAACAAGCGTTCTATTATTAAGGCTGTCATGGTAACAAGTGTTCTATTATAAAGGCTGTCATGGTAACAAGTGTTCTATTATAAAGGCTGTCATGGTAACAAGCGTTCTATTATTAAGGCTGTCATGGTAACAAGTGTTCTATTATAAAGGATGTCATGGTAACAAGCGTTCTATTATTAAGGCTGTCATGGTAACAAGTGTTCTATTATAAAGGCTGTCATGGTAACAAGTGTTCTATTATAAAGAATGTCATGGTAACAAGCGTTCTGTTATAAAGGCTGTCATGGTAACAAGCGTTCTATTATAAAGGCTGTCATGGTAACAAGCGTTCTATTATAAAGGATGTCATGGTCACAAGCGTTCTATTATAAAGGATGTCATGGTAACAAGCATTCTATTATAAAGGATGTCATGGTAACAAGCGTTGTATTATAAAGGCTGTCATGGTAACAAGCGTTCTGTTATAAAGGCTGTCATGGTAACAAGCGTTCTATTATAAAGGCTGTCATGGTAACAAGCGTTCTATTATAAAGGATGTCATGGTCACAAGCGTTCTATTATAAAGGATGTCATGGTCACAAGCGTTCTATTATAAAGGATGTCATGGTAACAAGCGTTCTATTATAAAGGATGTCATGGTAACAAGCGTTCTGTTATAAAGGCTGTCATGGTAACAAGCGTTCTATTATAAAGGATTTCATGGCTAACTGCTATATTAGTGTATTGTTTCTTTCTCAAGACTTGAGTGTCATTTGCAGTAAAGTCTAGGCAACAAATAACATTGGATTGCTTTCTATACATTTTTTTTAGCTATGAGTTAGGTTCACATGAAGCACTTTTTATTTGACACACACGGACTGATCATGTAGATCATATTCTTTGTTGTTTAATTAGTTAGAACCTGCATTTCCCCCTAAAAGGGATGTTTCAATGCAAAAAAAACAAAAGTGTAAACCTTTTTGGGCCCTCACCAGTTTGCATCCCTGAGCAACAGTAGCAGTAGAAGTAGTAGAGGTAGCAACAGTAGTAGAGGTAGTAGCAGTAGTAGCAGCAGTAGTAGTAGCAGCAGTAGTAGAGGTAGTAGTAGCAACAGTAGTAGTAGTAGTAGTAGCAGTAGCAGTAGTAGTAGCAACATTAGTAGTAGTGACAGCAGCATTAGTAGCAGTAGTAGTAGTAGCAGCAGTAGTAGTAGTAGTAGTAGCAGCAGTAGTAGTAGTAGTAGTAGCAACAGTAGTAGTAGTAGTAGTAGTAGTAGCAACATTAGTAGTAGTAGTAACAGCAGCATTAGTAGCAACAGTAGTAGTAGTAGTAGTAGTAGCAACATTAGTAGTAGTAGTAACAGCAGCATTAGTAGCAACATTAGTAGTAGTAGTAACAGCAGCATTAGTAGCAGTAGTAGTAGTAGCAGCAGTAGTAGTAGTAGTAGTAGTAGCAGCAGTAGTAGTAGTAGTAACAGCAGCAGTAGTAGTAGTAGTAGCAGCAGTAGTAGTAGTAGTAGTAGTAGTAGTAGTAGTAGTAGTAGTAGTAGTAGTAGTAGCAGTAGTAGTAGTAGTAGTAGTAGTAGTAGTAGTAGTAGTAGTAGTAGTAGTAGTAGTAGCAGCAGCAGTAGTAGTAGTAGTAGTAGTAGCAGTAGTAGTAGTAGTAGTAGTAGTAGTAGTAGTAGTAGTAGTAGTAGTAGTAGTAGTAGTAGTAGTAGTAGTAGTAGTAGTAGCAGTAGTAGTAGTAGTAGTAGTAGTAGTAGTAGTAGTAGTAGTAGTAGTAGTAGCAGCAGTAGTAGTAGTAGTAGTAGTAGTAGTAGTAGTAGTAGTAGTAGTAGTAGTAGTAGTAGCAGCAGCAGTAGTAGTAGTAGTAGCAGCAGTAGTAGTAGTAGTAGTAGCAGCAGTAGTAGTAGTAGTAGTAGTAGCAGCAGTAGTAGTAGTAGTAGTAGTAGCAGCAGTAGTAGTAGTAGTAGTAGCAGCAGTAGTAGTAGTAGTAGCAGCAGTAACAGTAGTAGTAGTAGTAGCAGCAGTAGTAGTAGTAGTAGTAGCAGCAGCAGTAGTAGTAGTAGTAGTAGCAGCAGTAGTAGTAGTAGTAGTAGTAGCAGCAGCAGCAGTAGTAGTAGTAGTAGCAGCAGTAGTAGTATTAGTAGTAGTAGCAGCAGCAGTAGTAGTAGTAGTAGTAGTAGTAGCAGCAGCAGTAGTAGTAGTAGTAGTAGTAGTAGTAGTAGTAGTAGCAGTAGTAGAAACGGTAGTAATAGTAGTAGAAACAGTAGCAGCAGTAGTAGTAGTAGTAGTAGTAGCAGCAGCAGTAGTAGTAGTAGTAGCAGTAGTAGAAACGGTAGTAGTAGTAGCAACAGTAGTAGTAGTAGTAGTAGCAGCAGTAATAGTAGTTGTAACTGTAATATCAAGAAGTACCTGTGGTGCACATTAATGTTATAAACTTATTGGTGTATGTAGGAGGAGGAGGGATGGAGGTAGGGACTCCTCTACGACCTCTCAGCCTGCCACCTCGCCTGGGGAGTCTCTACGTTGGAACAGGTCAGTGTGTCTGTGGGAAGGGAGCGTGTGGGAGTGTGTGTAATATATGATGATGATGATGGTCTGTCTGTAGGAACAGGTTGTGTGTAATATATGATGATGATGATGATGGTCTGTCTGTAGGAGCATGTTGTGTGTAATATATGATGATGATGAAGATGGTCTGTCTGTGGGAACAGGTTGTGTGTAATATATGATGATGATGATGATGAAGGTGGTCTGTCTGTGGGAACATGTGTGTAATATATGATGATGAAGATGGTCTGTCTGTAGGAGCATGTTGTGTGTAATATATGATGATGAAGATGGTCTGTCTGTAGGAACAGGGGATGTGGAGAGGTGTGTGTATCCCATCTTCGCTGGCTCCAGTCTCTCCCCCGCCAGCCTGCTGTCACTCAAACCAGGTACGTTCAATACGGATGATGATGAAGATTAGGGTTGCAAAATTTTGGTTAAAAAATCCCACGATTTCTAGAAATCCCTTTTGAAAGATTCCCAGAATCAGGAAATCCATTTTTGTATTTTTTAGAAAACCTGCTGATGATGATGATATTACATTATGATATTGTGATATTATTACTGTAATAATACTATATATTATATATGTTGTTACTAGGTCCAATTTAGTTCAGCGGTAACTCTACTAGAGTACTACTGCTATAAGAACAGCTGGGCTCTACCTGAGTACTGCCTCTACTACTAATAATACTATATAATATACTGTAATAATACTATATATTATATATGTTGTTACTAGGTCAGTTTAGTTCAGCGGTAACTCTACTAGAGTACTACTGCTATAAGAACAGCTGGGCTCTACCTGAATACTGCCTCTACTACTATATAATATACTGTAATAATACTATATATTATATATGTTGTTACTAGGTCCAATTTAGTTCAGCGGTGACTCTACTAGAGTACTACTGCCTAAAGAACAGCTGGGCTCTACCTGAGTACTGCCTCTACTACTAATAATACTATATAATATACTGTAATAATACTATATATTATATATGTTGTTACTAGGTCAGTTTAGTTCAGCGGTAACTCTACTAGAGTACTACTGCTATAAGAACAGCTGGGCTCTACCTGAGTACTGCCTCTACTACTATATAATATACTGTAATAATACTATATATTATATATGTTGTTACTAGGTCCAATTTAGTTCAGCGGTGACTCTACTAGAGTACTACTGCCTAAAGAACAGCTGGGCTCTACCTGAGTACTGCCTCTACTACTAATAATACTATATAATATACTGTAATAATACTATATATTATATATGTTGTTACTAGGTCAGTTTAGTTCAGCGGTGACTCTACTAGAGTACTACTGCCTAAAGAACAGCTGGGCTCTACCTGAGTACTACCTCTACTACTATATAATATACTGTAATAATACTATATATTATATATGTTGTTACTAGGTCAGTTTAGTTCAGCGGTAACTCTACTAGAGTACTACTGCCTAAAGAACAGCTGGGCTCTACCTGAATACTATCTCTACTCCACACCGGGACAAGAGGGCAAGCTAATGCTCATATACAAGGTGGGTATATGTCTCATTATTTAATTAATTTGTTGGTAATTAGTACCTCCGTTCATTTATTCATTCATTATTTTCACCACTTTTACTACTACTACATACCATTTAACAAACAAACATGTATACAAAGACCTAGTCTGGCTGTGACTACACAACAAGCTGTGAAAGACTTTTGAGAGCTGGTGTCAGCCAGACTAACAAAGACTGTTTGCATACTTCAATTGATGTACCTCATCATACGGAGACCTGAGAAGTAGTCTGCAAAGGCAGCCACCCAAGTTACAGCCAAACACCGGGATCGTACTGTATCTCAGCCAAACACTGGGATCGTACTGTATCTCTGAACCATGTTTTGGGGGGCATGCATCCTTTTAATTCTCTCTGTGTGTGTGTGTGTGTGTGTGTGTGTGTGTGTGTGTGTGTGTGTGTGTGTGTGTGTGTGTGTGTGTGTGTGTGTGTGTGTGTGTGTGTGTGTGTGTGTGTGTGCGTGTGTGTGTGTGTGTGCGTGCGTGCGTGTGTGTCTATGTGTGTGTGTGTGTGTCTATGTGTGTGTGTCTATGTGTGTGTGTGTGTGTGTCTATGTGTGTGTGTGTGTGTGTCTATGTGTGTGTCTATGTGTGTGTGTGTGTGTGTGTGTGTGTGTGTGTGTAAGTGTGTGTGTGTCTATGTGTGTGTGTGTGTCTATGTGTGTGTGTCTATGTGTGTGTGTGTGTGTGTGTGTGTGTGTGTGTGTGTGTGTCTATGTGTGTGTCTATGTGTGTGTGTGTGTGTGTGTGTGTCTGTTAGGTCGTGATCTTGTCGACGAGGAGTAGCTTCATGCCAGACAAGGTGTGTACGGTGTTGGAGGACGCTAAGGAGCTGGCAGCCCAGAATGCACTCTGGAACCTGGGTTAGTTAAACGCACGCTTACGCAGTGACTCACAACCGGTGGCACCTTTAAAATGTGGCCCGCGGTGGTTTTAGGGAACATTTTATTATTTTGGATTTTTTTTAAACGACTTCAGGTTCCACTTTAACGTTTATACCTGGTTAAAAGTATGTCGAAATTATTATGGACCTATATCATTTAAAATAACTACCCTCTATGGAATTCCCAAATGTTGCCTACCCCTGTGTTAGACAATTGACCGATTATTATTATTTTTTAATGTATTTTCTCTCTACTCCATCCCTTCCTTTCTCAGACTGTTCCTTCCTCAACGGTAGTTCCCCCGGTTCGCTCTCTCCTCCTCTTCCTCCCGTCTCCTACGGTTCTCTCTCTCCTCCTCCTGTCTCCAACAGCCCCGGGCTCCTCTCATACGCCTGTACCAGAGCCTTCCCCTACCCTCTCTCTCCCACCACTCCACAGAGACTCTATATCCCCTCTAACCAGAACCCTGCCTTCTTCTGATCGCCCCTCCATCGTCACTCGCTGTGGGAGAGGAGGGAACAGAGGAGGGAGGGTGGAGGTGGACAACCTCTCCTATGTGCCTAGTTAGTTTACTGAGCCTGTGTTGGATGTTTGGTTGGTTTAGTTTTTTGGGTTGTTTTTTTTTTTCAAAAGACGGCCATTTTGTAATTCATATGTTAAGTTGACTCAGGGAGGGCTGCATTCATTCTGCCCACAGTGTTACTCTATGCAGCCAACGTACATGCCGAGTGGGATCCTTCGGACGTCCAACTCTGACGTCAACCCCATTTGAGAAGTTGACATTTAAAATGGTTACGGTAAGGGTTAAGAAGAGGGTTATGGTAAGGGTGGGGGTAAGGGGTAGGGGTTAAGGGTAGGGGTTAAGGGTGGGGGTAAGGGGTTAAGGGTAGGGGTTAAGGGTGGGGGTAGGGGTTAAGGGTAGGGGTTAAGGGTGGGGGTAAGGGGTAGGGGTTAAGGGTAGGGGTTAAGGGTGGGGGTAAGGGGTAGGGGTTAAGGGTGGGGGTTAAGGGTAGGGGTTAAGGGTAGGGGCAGGGGTTAAGGGTAGGGGTAAGGGGTTAAGGGTAGGGGTTAAGGGTGGGGGTAGGGGTTAAGGGTAGGGGTTAAGGGTGGGGTTAAGGGTAGGGGTTAAGGGTAGGGGTTAAGGGTGGGGGTAAGGGGTTAAGGGTAGGGGTTAAGGGTGGGGGTAGGGGTTAAGGGTGGGGGTAAGGGGTAGGGGTTTTGGGTAGGGGTTTAGGGTGGGGTTTAGGGTAGGGGTTAAGGGTAGGGGTTAAGGGTAGGGGTTTAGGGTAGGGGTTTAGGGTAGGGGTTAAGGGTAGGGTTGTCCCAAGGACCCCACATAGCATCTATCCAAACGCCATAGATAAATAAGGTAAACAAGGGAATTATAGATCAAACTGAAGAAAACTTCATCTACTTTAGCGCTTATTTCATATCTTGGCAATAATGATACTTGAATAGTATTGACTTTTGACCATATTTATTTATAAAACATGATTTAAATATTTTATTGACTTTAAATGTACTGTATTTGTTTTTTTTTGTCATCCGCCTATTATGCTTTATCGCAGTATATTTGGGTTCTATTGTATCGTTATAATGGTCAAATATTCAAGCAATGTCAAAATTCTGTCTGAAAAAAAACCTACTTCTATTTTGTTATTCCATTAATTAATTATTTATTAGCAGCTGGTGATTTTGAACAACAAAGTGAAATCAAGTGGGCAGATCTGAATGGATAAGCGATGTATAAAGACGATCCAAAATGGCTCCGCCGCGTAATATATTTATTGACATTTAAATATTGAATACTACTATTATTATTATTATTAACATTATAAAACATATCGATCATCAACAAGACAGCGTTGCCTCTCCTAAATATTCACTTTTTATTTTGTTGTCTTTTTTTTTTAGGTCATTTAGAGTTTTTGTGCCCCCCCCAAAAAAAGTCATTTAATTAAAGGGATACTGTGGGATTTTTGCATCGAGGCCCTTTATCCACTTCCTCACAGTCAGATGAACCATTTTTTATGTCTCTGCGTCTAGTATGAAGGACACTAGAGGTAGTAGTTTTGCGAGCCAATGCTAACTAGCGTGCTAGCATATACCCATAGGCTTCCAGTCGTTGCGCTAGCGCTAGTTAGCAACTTTCTCCAAACTGCATGCAGAGACATACAAATGGTATCTACAGAGTTCATCTGACTCTGGGTCAGTAGATAAAGGGCCTCATTGCAAAAATAAAATCCAGAAGAATCCTTTTAAATGAACAAAACTGACATGTACTGTACCGGTGATACCGGTCTATATTGTCTCTCCAGTTGGTTTAGTTGACCGCCGGTAACACACACACACACCGGTAAATAAATTCAGGAAGTTCTATAATGTTTCTCCAGCGGTTGTTTTGTTTCTATGTTGTTTACCCTGGGCTGGTAGGTTTTCCTGTTGTTCTCATGAGGTGCTCAGTTTTGTGGCTGCGTCCTAAATGGCACCCTATTCCCTATGTAGTGCACTACTTTAGACCAGGACTGGCACCCTATTCCCTATATAGTGCACTACTTTAGACCAGGACCCTATATAGTACACTACTTTAGACCAGAGCCCTATTCCCTATATAGTACACTACTTTAGACCAGGGGACAACTATTCCTATATATAGAGAAAAGGTCTCTGGTCTAAAGTAGTGCACTATATAGGGAAAAGGTCTCTGGTCTAAAGTAGTGTACTATAAGGGAATAGGGCTCTGGTCTAAAGTAGTGTACTATATAGGGAATAGGGCTCTGGTCTAAAGTAGTGCACTATATAGGGAATAGGGCCCTGGTCTAAAGTAGTGCACTATATAGGGAATAGGGTCCTGGTCTAAAGTAGTGCACTATATAGGGAATAGGGCCCTGGTCTAAAGTAGTGCACTATATAGGGAATAGGGCCCTGGTCTAAAGTAGTGCACTATATAGGGAATAGGGTGCCATTTGGGAGGTATATTTTATTCTCATACACACTGTTCACTAGGAACATTTTAACTGGTTACTGAGATCATGTTGAATTTAATAAACAAATTAAATACAGTGTGTCTTGTGTTTGTGTAGTGTGTGTGACTGACTGACTGTGTAGTGTGTGTGTGTGTGTGTGTGTCTTGACTGTGTAGTGTGTTAGATCAAATCAAATGCTATTTGTCACGTGCTTCGTAAAACAACAGATGTAGACTGACAGTGACATGCTTACAGACGGGTCCTTTTCCAACAAAGAAAAAACAATTAAGATTAAACATCAAGGAAATAAATACACAGTGAATAACAAATAACAATGACGAGTAAAAGTAACATGGTTATACAGTAATCCCTCGTTTATCGCGGGGGTTACGTTCCGAAAATGACCCGCGATAAGTGAAATCCGCGAAATAGAAAACTTTTTTTTTTTTTTACAATTAGCAACTATTACATGTATACAAATACAGTGACTCACGTGTAGGCCGTTTCACTGCTCTTCAGACTGGGCCGCTGCATCCTGACTGCGCTCTGCAGTGTTCTCTTCTTCTGAAGCCCGCGGTGCAGGTGTGTTTGTTCGGGAGAAGAACATAGTGATAGGCAGCTGTTGTCGCTCTTTTTTCTTCTTTGCAAAAAGATCCTTGTACACCGACATGCCACCATCGATTACGTTGGAGAACTGTAATGAACGGCTCATCAAAGGGTCCCATTCCTCAGCTACTCGCTTAAGTTCAGTGGCCATTCGCACCATGGTTGCTAAGCGACCAAGCGTTAGTCCTTCCTCCTCATCTCTCGTGTCCTCTTCTCCCTCTTCTCTTTCATCGTCGCTTTGTGGCTTTGTCATTTCTGCCAGCTCTGCATCGGTCAGCGGCTGTGCGTCTCCATCAATCAGGGCGTTTATGTCATCCGGACTCATGTCATTAGATAGAGAGATAGATAGGTAGCATAGGTAGAGAGATAGGTAGCATCTTCCGCCGTTTGGGCCCATCCGCAGGTGCTTTTGTCGGTCCAGGCCGTTTCGTCGACATTATGGGTTTAGGAGATGTTCGAAATTACAAGATAATTTGGCCAACTTAATGTAAATTTGCCAAGCTGTTTTATGTACGTACACATAACTGCACGAGACGACAAAATGATAGCACAATTCGTAGCATGTTTTGATACAAGAAGCGGGAGTGAGTTTTTAGCGAATCAGAATGCAGAGCACAATGCACCAAAAAAAAAAAAAAAATGCATTATGAAAATCCGCGAAATAGCGAATCCGCGATAAGTGAACCGCGAAGTGGCGAGGGATCACTGTATACAGGAAGTACCAGGTAATAACATGGTTATATACAGGGAGTACCAGGTAATAACATGGTTATATACAGGGAGTACCAGGTAATAACATGGTTATATACAGGGAGTACCAGGTGATAACATGGTTATATACAGGGAGTACCAGGTAATAACATGGTTATATACAGGGAGTACCAGGTGATAACATGGTTATATACAGGGAGTACCAGGTGATAACATGGTTATATACAGGAAGTACCAGGTAATAACATGGTTATATACAGGGAGTAACAGGTGATAACATGGTTATATACAGGGAGTACCAGGTAGTAACATGGCTATATACAGGGAGTACCAGGTGATAACATGGTTATATACAGGGAGTACCAGGTGATAACATGGTTATATACAGGGAGTACCAGGTGATAACATGGTTATATACAGGGAGTACCAGGTGATAACATGGTTATATACAGGGAGTACCAGGTAGTAACATGGCTATATACAGGGAGTACCAGGTGATAACATGGTTATATACAGGAAGTACCAGGTGATAACATGGTTATATACAGGGAGTACCAGGTGATAACATGGTTATATACAGGGAGTACCAGGTGATAACATGGTTATATACAGGGAGTACCAGGTGATAACATGGTTATATACAGGGAGTACCAGGTGATAACATGGTTATATACAGGGAGTACCAGGTGATAACATGGTTATATACCAGGTGTATGGTATACAGGAGTACCAGGTAATAACATGGTTATATACAGGGAGTACCAGGTAATAACATGGTTATATACAGGGAGTAACATGGTTATATACAGGAAGTACCAGGTAATAACATGGCTATATACAGGGAGCACCAGGTGATAACATGGTTATATACAGGGAGTACCAGGTGATAACATGGTTATATACAGGGAGTACCAGGTAATAACATGGTTATATACAGGGAGTACCAGGTGATAACATGGTTATATACAGGGAGTACCAGGTAGTAACATGGCTATATACAGGGAGTACCAGGTGATAACATGGTTATATACAGGGAGTACCAGGTGATAACATGGTTATATACAGGGAGTACCAGGTGATAACATGGTTATATACAGGGAGTACCAGGTAGTAACATGGCTATATACAGGGAGTACCAGGTGATAACATGGTTATATACAGGAAGTACCAGGTGATAACATGGTTATATACAGGGAGTACCAGGTGATAACATGGTTATATACAGGGAGTACCAGGTGATAACATGTTTATATACAGGGAGTACCAGGTGATAACATGGTTATATACAGGGAGTACCAGGTAATAACATGGTTATATACAGGGAGTACCAGGTGATAACATGGTTATATACAGGGAGTACCAGGTAGTAACATGACTATATACAGGGAGTACCAGGTAGTAACATGACTATATACAGGGAGTACCAGGTGATAACATGGTTATATACAGGGAGTACCAGGTGATAACATGGTTATATACAGGGAGTACCAGGTAATAACATGGTTATATACAGGGAGTACCAGGTGATAACATGGCTCTATACATGGAGTACCAGGCAATAACATGGCTATATACAGGGGGTACCAGGTAATAACATGGTAATATACCGGAAGTAACATGTAATAACATGGTAATTTACAGGAAGTACCAGGTAATATGTTTATATACATGTAGTACCAGGTAGTAACATGGCTATATACATGAACTATCAGTAAATAACATGGCTATATACAGGGGGTACCAGGTAGTAACATGGCTATAAACAGGGAGTACCAGGTAATAACATGGTTATATACAGGGAGTAACATGGTTATATACAGGAAGTACCAGGTAATAACATGGCTATATACAGGGAGCACCAGGTGATAACATGGTTATATACAGGGAGTACCAGGTGATAACATGGTTATATACAGGGAGTACCAGGTGATAACATGGTTATATACAGGAAGTACCAGGTGATAACATGGTTATATACAGGGAGTACCAGGTGATAACATGGTTATATACAGGGAGTACCAGGTGATAACATGGTTATATACAGGGAGTACCAGGTAATAACATGGTTATATACAGGGTGTTCTAGAGGCGAAAGAAACGCACACCTGTTTAGGAGAGGTCCTCGCTAGCAGAGTAGAACACTTGAAAAATTAAAAGGAGAGCTGCACACTCTAGGAGCTCAGATGCAATAATTGAATAACCAACGTTTCGACGGAGTACCAGTACCGAGTCGATGTGCAGGGGAACAAGGTAATGGAGGTAGCTTTTTACATATAGGTCCAGGGTGAAGTAACTAGGCAACAGGATAGATGATTGACAGTAGCAGCAGCGTATGTGATGAGTCAAAAGAGTTAGTGCAAAAAAAGGTAAAAGCAGATAGTTCAATAAATAGCTACCCAGACTAACTATTTAACTAATTACTGTATATAGCAGTCCTATGGCTTGGGGGGGTGGGGGGGAGCTGTTCAGGATCCTGTTGGTTCCAGTCTTGGTGCATCGGTAGCACTTGCCGTGTGGTAGCAGAGAGAACAGTCTATGGTGACTTGTGTGGCTGGAGTCTGACAGTTTTTAGGGCCTTCATCTGACACCCACAGTAAGAGATTCAGAAGGGTGATGCTCTCTATGGGTTACTGATGAGGAGACAGTATGAGATTCAGGAGAGTGATGCTCTATGGGTTACTGATGAGGAGACAGTAAGAGATTCAGGAGGGTGATGCTCTGTGGATTACTGAGGAGACAGTATGAGATTCAGGAGAGTGGTGTGTGGTGTGAGCATGCTACAAGTACACTCCAGGTCTTAGTTCCTCAGTCTGCCTCTACCTCCTAAAATATAATACACATTTCTCCAGGTCTTAGTTCCTCAGTCTGTCTCTACCTCTTAAAACATGACACACATCTCTCCATATCCACCATACAAACTCTAAAAGAAGATAGGCCTTCGTAGCAAATGTAATTATCACACACACACACACACACAGTCTATCCACACAGCAACACAGTAGCAGACTCATGGTGAGATGAATGCATATCAGAGACAGTCTGAAACAGCAGCGGTGTAAAATCCCTGAGGAAGCCAGGCTAGTAGAAAAGCCACATTACAACCTATGTTGTCATAATTGTGTTGTTTGCTCTATAACACATTAGTTCATACGCCACCGTAATATACAATAAGACCCGCGACAACAGTCACACGGTGGCGGAATAAATTCATACGTTTGTTTCATCACAAAACCGGACTGCAACATTTAACTGGCTTAATTTGCCGGACCCGAGGAAGAGTAGCTGCTGCCTTGGCAACAGCTAATGGGGATCCATAATAACCATCTGTCCGGTGAATTCCACAAATCAAATATTGCACATAACAAACAGTTATCCTCACCTGCGGCATGGTCAAGGAATTACAGCCAAGTCAGCACGAAGACAACAGGAGCACTGCCTCCTGAAACATTTAGACATCATTAAATCAACTAGTTTAATACACTGACAACAAACTCAACAATAAATATATACGGTGCATTAGGAAAGTATTCAGACCCCTTTGACTTTTTCAACATTGTTACGTTACAGCCTTAATCTAAAATGGATTCAATTGTTTTTTCCCCTCATCAATCTACACACAATACCACATAATGACATCACAATACCCCATAATGACATCACAATACCCCATAATGACATCACAATACCCAATAATGACATCACAATACCCCATAATGACATCACAATGCCCAATGACGACAAAGCAAAAACAGGTTTTTAGAAATGTTTGTACATTCATGAAAAAAATAACTAAATATCACATTTACATAAGTATTCAGACCCTTTACTCAGTACTTTGTTGAAGCACCTTTGGCAGCGAATACAGCCTTGAGTCTTCTTGGGTATGACGCTACAAGCTTGGCACACCTGTATTTGGGGAGTTTCTCCATTTCTTCACTGCAGATCCTCTCAAGCTCTGTCAGGTTGGATGGGGAACGTTGCTGCACAGCAATTTAAAGGTCTCTCCAGAGAGGTTCGATCAGGTTCAAGTCCGGGATTGGCTGGTACACTCAAGGACGTTCAGAGACTTGTCCCGAAGCCACCCCCTGCCTTGTCTTGGCTGTGTGCTTAGAGTCGTTATCCTTTTGGAAGGTGAACCTTCGCCCCACTGTGAGGTCCTGAGTGCTCTGGAGCAGGATTTCATCAAGGATCTCTCTGTACTTTGCTCCGTTCATCTTTGCCTCGATCCTGACTAGTCTCCCAGCCCCTGCCGCTGAAAAACAGCCCCACAGCATGATGCTGCCACCACCATGCTTCATCGTAGGGATGGTGCCAGGCTTCCTCCAGATGTGACACTTGGTATTCAGGCCAACGAGTTCAATCTTGGTTTCATCAGACCAGAGAATCTTGTTTCTCATATGTCTGAGAGTCCTTTAGGTGCCTGTTGGGAAACTCCAAGCGGGCTGTCATGTGCCTTTTACTGAGGAATGGCTTCCGTCTGGCCACTCTACCATAAAGGCCTGATTGGTGGAGTGCTGCAGAGATGGTTTTCCTTCTGTAAGGTTCTTTCATATCCACAGACAAACTCTCCATCGGTTTCATTCGACCTCATGACTTGGTTTTTGCTATGTTTTTGCTCTGACATGCTCTGTCTACTGTGGGACCTTATATAGACAGGTGTGTTCCTTTCCAAATCATGTCCAATCAATTTAATTTACCACAGGTGGACTCCAATCAAGTTGTAGAAACATCTCAAGGATGATCAATGGAAACAGGATGCACCTGAGCTCAATGTCGAGTCACATAGCAAATGTAAATAAGTTATCTTAAAAAAATAAAATCTTTTAAAATAAATTAGCAAATATTATGGTGTATTGTGTGTAGATTGATAAGGAAAAACATTCATTTAATCAATTTCAGAATAAGGCTTTTAACGTAACAAAATGTGGATAAAGGGAAGGGGTGTGAATACTTTCCGAATGCACTGTATGCTTAGTTTAGTACACTGAAAACAAACTTAAAGATACCAATCAATGTTGCTGACTATGTGGCTGGCCACGGTACTGATTTCTGTCTGTGTGTGTGTGTGTGTGTGTGTGTGTGTGCGTGTGTGTGCGTGTGCGTGCGTGCGTGCGTGTGTGTGTGTGTGTGAGACTCACCCTTCAGTGTACAATACTAGTTGAACTCCAATCCTCTTCTCTTTCATGTTGACAAAGCGATCTATTGTTCTGTCCTACAGTACACTTTTAGTTTCTGTTGTCATAGGCTACCTAGCTAAAAATGCTTTGCTAGCCTGACTTCCTCGCATGGGCAACAATGAACCGGCTACGTTAGCTAGCTAGTTAACGTTAGCCTGCTAGGCTACGTATTGAACTTCAGTCGTCTCTGGCCGGTGGAACAACATATTAATTTATGGTTAGGTCTGAATCGCCGTCATAATCATTGGCCTGTACAGAGAAATAAGCCAAAACCACAAGTCCAATTTCCAGTTTCTCCATCCATGGCTTAAGCAAAGGGATAAATTAGCAAGATAGCTACTGAAGGACGGCAACACAAGCAGACCAAAAACAGGTACGTTTTTCTGAAAATGCAGTTTTGCAAAGGAAGGGCTTTTTTTATTGAAGATTTAAAACATACGATATACTTGCAGTGAAGCCGCTCAACGACTGCATCACATTAGTCATCTAACAGACTCCCATCTAACAGACTCCCATCTAACAGACTCCCATCTAACAGACTCCCATCCAACAGACTCCCATCTAACAGACTCCCATCTAACAGACTCCCATCTAACAGACTCCCATCCAGAGCGACACACAGATGCGACCAGGGTCAACGCCCACAAGGTCAAAAACAGGGACCTGAACCAGCGACTTATCAGCCACCTGCCCTCCAAGATCCCCCCCCCCCCCCCCCCCACAGTTCCCCAAGAGCTGCCCCTCAACCATCTGAGACCCCCCCCCCCACAGTTCCCCAAGAGCTGCCCCTCAACCATCTGAGACCCCCCCCCCCACAGTTCCCCAAGAGCTGCCCCTCATCCATCTGAGACCCCCCCCCCCCCCCTACCAGGACAACCCACAGTTGAGCTCAGCTTAACGCTGATTGGCAACAACAACAAATATATAAAACATTTGCTGGCATCATTCAATCCAATGCTAAGCCGACAATATGTTATACTCTTTGAGTCCAGACAGCATCAGATACATGAGCTACATATAGACAGATGGGTTTCCCTCGCTGACATCACCCTCGCTCGGATCATTTAGTCGGTGAGATTCAGCCACTTGCAAATTGATGGAAAATATTATGGTAAACACAGAGCGAGATGAAAGATAAATGGTTTTAATAGTTTTTTATGTATTTATTGGGCAAATAGTTTGGGGAAAGCCTGTGGCTTCCCTTGGCATCCACGAATACACGCCACTTCTCTAAAAAGTCCACTTTTAATAGCACTTTTAAAATAACATTTGGTGAGTGGTGTTTCAATAATAGAACTTTGTTTAATTTAGGTTGACTCCTCTTGACTTCGTCTGAAACCTAAATGGAGTTTCCTTTCACCTTGCCAGAAGACACACGCAGATATATACATGTCTTGTTATTTATTTCAGTTTAGGAGACTGAAATGGAGTCCCTCTCCGGGGCAAAGACTGAAATGGAGTCCCTCTCCGGGGCAAAGACTGAAATGGAGTCCCTCTCCGGGGCAAAGACTGAAATGGAGTCCCTGTGTGAAACCAGTATGTTTAGGAGCCTGAAATGGAGTCCTGTGTTCTGTGTGAAACCAGTATGTTTAGGAGCCTGTGGGTCATTGGACTACTATGTACAGGTCTGGACATTATGGAACCATTTATTTAAGAGGACCACAATGAAAATAAGTTTATAAACTTGTTTTGTGTTGGCCTCAATTATTTTTTAAATGCATATACCACGTGTTGTGTTTTAAGTGATAAAATCTTGTCAGGGTCAAATATGTGAGAATGACAATGTGTCTCAGTAAGACCAAAATAACGGTGTTCCAAAAAAGGTCCAGTTGCCAGGACCACAAATACAAATTCCATCTAGACACCGTTGCCCTAGAGCACACAAAAAACTATACATACCTCGGCCTAAACATCAGCGCCACAGGTAACTTCCACAAAGCTGTGAAGAATCTGAGAGACAAGAAGGGCCTTCTATGCCATCAAAAGGAACATAAAATTCAACATACCAATTAGGATCTGGCTAAAAATACTTGAATCAGTCATAGAGCCCATTGCCCTTTATGGTTGTGAGGTCTGGGGTCCGCTCACCAACCAAGAATTCACTAAATGGGACAAACACCAAATTGAAACTCTGCATGCAGAATATCCTCAGTGTACGATGAAAAACACTAAATAATGTATGCAGAGCAGAATTAGGGCCGATACTCACTAATTATCAAAACCCATAAAAGAGACGTTAAATTCTACAACCACCTAAAAGGACGCGATTCCCAAACTTTCCATAACAAAGCCATCACCTACAGAGAGATGAACCTGGAGAAGAGTCCCCTAAGCAAGCTGGTCCTGGGGCTCTGTTCACAAACACAAACACACCCCGCAGAGCCTCAGGACAACAGCACAATTAGACCCAACCAAATCATGAGAAAACAAAAAGATAATTACTGGACACATTGGAAAGAATTAACAAAAAAACAGCAAACTAGAAATACTATTTGGCCCTAAACAGAGAGTACACAGTGGCAGAATACCTGACCACTGTGACTGACCCAAACTTAAGGAAAGCTTTGACTATGTACAGACTCAGTGAGCATAGCCCTGCTGTTGAGAGAGGCCACCGTAGACAGACCTGGCTCTCAAGAGAAGACAGGCTATGTGCTCACTGCTCACAAAATGAGGTGGAAACTGAGCTGCTCTTCCTAACTTCCTGCCAAATGTATGACCATATTAGAGACACATATTTTCCTCAGACTACACAGACCCACAAAGAATTAGAAAACAAATCCAATTTTGATAAACTCCCATATCTACTGGGAGAAATTCCACAGTGTGCCATCACAGCAGCAAGATGTGACCTGTTGCCACAAGAAAAGGGCAACCAGTGAAGAACAAACACCATTGTAAATACAACCTATATTTATGTTTATTTATTTTACCTTTTGTACTTTAAGTATTTGCACATCATTACAACACTGTATATAGACATAATATGACATTTGAAATGTCTTTATTCTTTTGGAACTTTTGTGAGTGTAATGTTTACTGTTCAATTTTATTGTTTATTTCCCTTTTTTTGGCAATGTAAATACATTTTCCCCATGCCA
>NC_052342.1:26122621-26125121 GCF_016432855.1 Salvelinus namaycush | reverse complement strand
GTCTCCTGACCCTCCTGTCTCAGCCTCCAGTATTTATGCTGCAGTAGTTTGTGTCGGGGGGCTAGGGTCAGTTGGTTATACCTGGAGTACTTCTCCGTTTATCCAGTGTCCTGTGTGAATTTAAGTATGCTCTCTCTAATTCTTCTCTCTTTCTTTCTCTCTCTGAGAACCTGAGCCCTAGGACCATACGTCAGGACTACCGGGCATGATGCCTCCTTGCTGTCCCCAGTCCGCCTGGCCTTGCTGCTATTCCAGTTTAAACTGTTCTGCCTGCGGTTACGGAACCCCTACCTGTCCAGACCTGCTGTTTTCAACTCTTAATGATCGGCTATGAAAAGCCAACTGAGATTTATTCCTGATTATTATTTGACCATGCTTGTCACTTATGAACATTTTGAACATCTTGGCATAGTTCTGTTATAATCTCACCCGGCACAGCCAGAAGAGGACTGGCCACCCCTCATAGCCTGGTTCCTCTCTAGGTTTCTTCCTAGGTTTGGCCTTTCTAGGGAGTTTTCCTAGCCACCGTGCTTCTACACCTGCATTGCTAGCTGTTTGGGGTTTAGGCTGGGTTTCTGTACAGCACTTCGAGATATTAGCTGATGTACGAAGGGCTATATAAAAAACTTGATTGATGATTGATTGATCTGACCAGAGTTCTAGGGCACCATATTCCCTATATAGTGCACTACTTTTGACCAGAGTTCTAGGCCACCATATTCCCTATATAGTGCACTACATCTGACCAGAGTCTAGGGCACCATATTACCTATATAGTGCACTACTTTTGACCAGAGTTCTAGGGCACCATATTCCCTATATAGTGCACTACATCTGACCAGAGTTCTAGGGCACCATATTACCTATATAGTGCACTACTTTGACCAGAGTTCTAGGGCACCATATTCCCTATATAGTGCACTACTTTTGACCAGAGTTCTAGAGAGATAGAGAGGACTTCTGACTGTTTAGATAGTTAGAGAGAGAGAGATGGAGAGAGATGGAGATGGAGAGAGATGGAGCAGAGCAGAGGTCATGATCAGATGAGCTCCTGCATTTTTCAGCATTTCTTAATAAAATATAGATTTAGAGTTAGATAAACTTGGATTTTTTGTCAGGAACACATACAGGATACTACCCTCTACAACATAACCTTCACTTCAAATCAAAACTCAAAACCTACAACCTGATTTGGACGGAATTACGGAATCACCTGGAAGGTTCACATCTACCAAGGATTAATTATTCTATACAGCAAATTCTCTGGAAAAAAACAGAAACCTGAGAACACCACCCAACCTGGAACTGAGTGAGTAATGTTAGTCTGAAACTATATTTATTTCCAAAAGCCAAGAAGAAAAATACATGACATACTCTATAAGGACTGAATGGTAACATAATTCTGCCAAGCTTGATACAACTTCAACTAGCACTTACGTGTCAAGTGAGAGGTGTCAAAGCCCATTAGCCCAACAATGGCAGGAGAGTCGAATAGTCTACCCCAACCAAATGGAGAGGCCTTAGAAGCTGCCTCCCGCTGTTCAGAGGTAATTAAAATACAGTACCCTGTGAGGTAAAGAATGATAAGGGAAGAAAAGATCACAAAATGAAGCTCCTTATGGAAAATCAAGAGACACTTTTGCTGACTATTACAAAAATGGGAACATCAGCAACCTTATCTTCCACACAAACCATCCCCTGGCATGGCACAGTGCTATATTAGCACACTACCCCTCTGTTAAGAGAGGGGGGTTAACGAGGGGTGGAAACTCAGGATACTTGACAACGAGGACGAGGAGTCAGCTAATATAAATCTATAAGTCTGGAACAGTAATTGTACAGGGCAACCCCAAACAGTTTCAGCTGGACTTTCACCTAATCAAAGAATTAGCCCAGCAGGAGAAGCTCCCTTGATAAAGATACCCCCACCCCAAGCGGGTCAGACCAGACCTCTTCATCATATAACCCACAGACGAGCAACCCTCAGCAGACAGTCAACCTCCCAGTACAGAGTACTTCTTCCTCATTGAAATGAAGGATAAATTCACCCAGCTGGAGTAAGGCAGGTGGAGCTAGAACAGCAGGTGATACACCCTAGTCAGCACAGACCAGACAACAGTCCAGCACAACAACACCCCCTTAACCAGACCGGAGTGCTGGAGGTGGAGAGAGACATATCGCACTCTGGACAGTGGTGAGACAACTTCAACAGGAGAAAGAGCAGGAGCAGGAGCAGAACAGAGCACTAGAGGAGAGGATCAGACTGCTGGAGGAGAGGGAGAGGGGGATGGAGGAGAGGATCAGACTGCTGGAGGAGAGGTTGAGGGGGACGGCGTGCGACAGAGAACAACCCACTAGAGAGCTGGCCATCCCCACAGAGAAGCCAGCAGAACAGCCCACCTCAGCACCCGACAAAAGTCTCGACACCACAGCAGAACAGTCCACACCAGACCCTGACCATAGAGTCGACATCACAGCAGAACAGACAAAAGAAAAAACC
>NC_052342.1:26109771-26112271 GCF_016432855.1 Salvelinus namaycush | reverse complement strand
GTGGGGAGATCTTTGTGGGCTACACTCGGCCTTGTCTCAGGATGGTAAGTTGGCGGTTGAAGATATCCCTCTAGTGGTGTGGGGGCTGTGCTTTGGCAAAGTGGGTGGGGTTATATCCTGCCTGTTTGGCCCTGTCCGGGGGTATCGTCGGACGGGGCCACAGTGTCTCCCGATCCCTCCTGTCTCAGCCTCCAGTATTTATCCTGCAATAGTTTATGTGTCAGGGGGCTAGGGTCAGTCTGTTATATCTGGAGTATTTCTCCTGTCTTACCCGGTGACCTGTGTGAATTTAAGTACGCTCTCTTTAATTCTTTCTCTCTCTTTCTCTCTTTCTCTCTTTCTCTCTTTCTCTCTTTCTCTCTCTCGGAGGACCTGAGCCCTAGGACCATGCCTCAGGACTACCTGGCCTGATGACTCCTTGCTGTCCCCAGTCCACCTGGCCGTGCTGCTGCTCCAGTTTCAACTGTTCTGTCTGCGGCTATGGAACCCTGACCTATTCACCGGACGTGCTACCTGTCCCAGACCTGCTGGTTTCAACTCTCTAGAGACAGCAGGAGCGGTAGAGATACTCTTAATGATCGGTTATGAAAAGCCAACTGACATTTACTCCTGAGGTGCTGACCTGTTGCACCCTCTATAACCACTGTGATTAATATTATTTGACCCTGCTGGTCATCTATAAACATTTGAACATCTTGGCCATGTTCTGTTATAATCTCCACCCGGCACAGCCAGAAGAGGACTGGCCACCCCTCATAGCCTGGTTCCTCTCTAGGTTTCTTCCTAGGTTTTGGCCTTTCTAGGGAGTTTTTCCTAGCCACCGTGCTTCTACACCTGCATTGCTTGCTGTTTGGGGTTTTAGGCTGGGTTTCTGTACAGCACTTTGAGATATCAGCTGATGTAAGAAGGGCTATATAAATACATTTGATTGAAATTTGATTGTAACAGACAGTCACTGTGGCTGGATGGTAACAGATACAGTCACTGTGGTTTGGTGGTAACATGTGGTAACAGAGTCAGTCACTCTGGCTGGGTGGTAACATGTTGAGACAGTCACTGTGGCTGGGTGGTAACCTGTGGTAACAGAGACAGTCACTGTTGCTGGGTGGTAACATGTGGTAACAGAGACAGTCACTGTGGCTGGATGGTGACATGTGGTAACAGAGACAGTCACTGTGGCTGGGTGGTAACATGTGGTAACAGAGACAGTCACTGTGGCTGGGTGGTAACATGTTGAGACAGTCACTGTGGCTGGGTGGTAACATGTGGTAACAGAGACAGTCACTGTGGCTGGGTGGTAACATGTGGTAACAGAGACAGTCACTGTGGCTGGATGGTGACATGTGGTAACAGAGACAGTCACTGTGGCTGGGTGGTAACCTGTGGTAACAGAGACAGTCACTGTGGCTGGGTGGTAACAGAGACAGTCACTGTGGCTGGGTGGTAACATGTGGTAACAGAGACAGTCACTGTGGCTGGGTGGTAACATGTGGTTACAGAGACAGTTACTGTGGCTGGGTGGTAACATGTGGTAACAGAGACAGTCACTGTGGCTGGGTGGTAAAATGTGGTAACAGAGACAGTTACTGTGGCTGGAAGGTGACATGTGGTAACAAAGACAGTCACTGTTGCTGGGTGGTAACATGTGGTAACAGAGACAGTCACTGTGGCTGGATGGTGACATGTGGTAACAAAGACAGTCACTGTGGCTGGGTGGTAACATGTGGTAACAGAGACAGTCACTGTTGCTGGATGGTGACATGTGGTAACAGAGACAGTCACTGTGGCTGGATGGTGACATGTGGTAACAGAGACAGTCACTGTGGCTGGATGGTGACATGTGGTAACAGAGACAGTCACTGTTGCTGGGTGGTAACATGTGGTAACAGAGACAGTTAATGTGGCTGGGTGGTAACATGTGGTAACAGAGACAGTCACTGTGGCTGGATGGTAACATGTGGTAACAGAGACAGTCACTGTTGCTGGGTGGTAACATGTGGTAACAGAGACAGTCACTGTGGCTGGGTGGTAACATGTGGTAACAGAGACAGTAACTGTGGCTGGGTGGTAACATGTGGTAACAGAGACAGTCACTGTGGCTGGGTGGTAACATGTGGCTGGATGGTGACATGTGGTAACAGAGACAGTCACTGTGGCTGGGTGGTAACATGTGGTAACAGAGACAGTAACTGTGGCTGGGTAGTAACATGTGGTAACAGAGACAGTCACTGTGGCTGGGTGGTAACATGTGGTAACAGAGACAGTCACTGTGGCTGGGTGGTAACATGTGGTAACAGAGACAGTCACTGTGGCTGGATGGTGACATGTGGTAACAGAATACTGCTGGAGGCAACTTGCTGAGTGAATTTGTGCGTTCAAGTGTGTGCTTTCACTTAAAGACAAGGAAACACTTACACACACACACACACACACACACACACACACACACACACACACACACACACACACACACACACACACACACACACACACACACACA
>NC_052342.1:26102271-26104771 GCF_016432855.1 Salvelinus namaycush | reverse complement strand
TACTGCTACAACTACTAATACAACTAATAAAACTACTGCTACAACTACTAATACAACTAATAAAACTACTGCTACAACTACTAATAGAAAACTACAACTACTGCTACAACTACTAATACAACTAATAAAACTTCTGCTACAACTACTAATACAACTAATAAAACTACTGCTCCAACTACTAATACAACTAATACAACTACTGCTACAACTAGTAATACCACTAATAAAACTACTGCTACAACTACTAATACCACTAATAAAACTACTGCTACAACTACTAATACCACTAATAAAACTACTGCTACAACTACTAATACCACTAATAAAACTACTGCTAAAACTACTGCTACAACTACTAATAAAAACTACTGCTACAACTACTACTACAACTACAACTAATAAAACTACTGCTACAACTACTAATAGAAAACTACAACTACTGCTACAACTACTAATACAACTAATAAAACTACTAATACAACTACTAATACAACTAATAAAACTACTGCTACAACTACTAATACAACTAATACAACTACTGCTACAACTACTAATAGAAAACTACTGCTACAACTACTACTACAACTACTACTACAACTAATAAAACTACTGCTACAACTACTAATAGAAAACTACAACTACTGCTACAACTACGAATACAACTAATAAAACTACTAATACAACTACTAATACAACTAATAAAACTACTGCTACAACTACTAATAGAAACTACTGCTACAACTACTACTACAACTACTAATACAACTAATAAAACTACTGCTTCAACTAGTAATAGAAAACTACAACTACTGCTACAACTACTAATACAACTAATAAAACTACTGCTTCAACTACTAATAGAAAACTACAACTACTGCTACAACTACTAATACAACTAATAAAACTACTGCTTCAACTACTAATAGAAAACTACAACTACTGCTACAACTACTAACACAACTAATAAACTACTGCTACAACTACTAATACAACTAATAAAACTACTGCTACAACTAATATAAACTACTGCTACAACTACTAATACAACTAATAAAACTACTGCTCCAACTACTAATACAACTAATAAAACTACTACTACAACTATTGCTACAACTACTAATACGAATAACACTACTGCCACAATTACTAATACAACTAATATTGAGATTTTTGGTTCTAACCGCTGTGTATTTGTGAGATGCAGAATAGGTGAATGGAGGATCTCCGCATGTGTGGTTCCCACCGTGAAACATGGAGGAGGACGTGTGATGGTGTGGGGGTGCTTTATTGGTGACACTGTCAGTGATTTAACCAGCGTTGCTACCACAGCATTCTGCAGTGATACGCCATCCCATCTGGTTTGCGCTTAGTGGGACTATCATTCGTTTTTCAACAGGACAATGACCCAACACACCTCTAGGCTGTGTAATTTCTATTTTCCCAAGAAGGAGAGTTATGGAGTGCTGCATCAGATGACCTGGCCTCCACTATCACCTGACCTCAACCCAATTGAGATGGTTTAGGATGAGGTGGACTGCAGAGTGAAGGAAAAGCAGCCAACAAGTGATCAGCATATGTGTGAACTCCTTTCAAGACTGTTGGAAAAGCATTCCAGGTGAAGCTGGTTGAGAGAATGCCCAGAGTTTGCAAAGCTGTCATCAAGGCAAAGGATGGCTACTTTGAAGATTCTCAAATCTAAAATATTGTCACGACTTCTGCCGAGGTCGGTCCCTCTCCTTGTTCGGGCGGCGTTCGGCGGTCGACGTCACCGGTCTTCTAGCCATCGCCGATCCACCTTTCATTTTCCATTTGTTTTGTCTTGTTTTCCCGCACACCTGGTTTGCATTCCCTCATTACTCGTCTTGCATATAACCCTCTGTTTCCCCCCATGTCTGTGTGTGGAATTGTTATGTGTAAATGTATGTGTACTCCAGGCTGGTTTGCGCCGGGTTATTGTAACCCGTGTGTGTTTAGTTTTCTGAGTACCGTGTTTTGTTCGCCTCAATAAAGGGCTCCGTTTGCTAAGCATTTCTGCTCTCCTGACTTCCCTGTAACCACTTACGCACGCCTTTACAAATATATTTTGATTTGTTGACATTTTTGGGTTACCACATGATTCCATATGTGCTATTTTATAGTTTTGATGTCTTCACTGTTATTCTACAATGTAGAAATTAGTAAAAAATAAAGAATGAGTAGGTGTGTCCAAACTTTTGACTGGTAGAGTATATTTACTAATATCTTCACATTGGGATGTTTCTATTAGTTAAATCCACAAATAGTGTGATTTTTAATTGCCATGATTTCTCTCTAAGTAAAAGTTGGCCTTTGTATCTGAAAGATCTTAGAGCATTAGTTTAGTAGTCTTCAGCTCACAGCCTTTATCTAAATTACATTTCTGATATCCACATTACAACATACACCCACACACACCCACACACACACACACCCACACCCACACACACACCCACACACACACACACACCCATACCCAAACCCA